>NC_045982.1:21070536-21370536 GCF_010909765.2 Amblyraja radiata | reverse complement strand
CTTAATCAAATTTGTGAATCTGGACTTCTCCAGCACACAGCCAAGCTGACCATAAGCCTATGTTTTTCCAAATGCATGTCTTATCCTGAAAGATATTTTTCAATCTTCTACTCCCATCTTGAAAGTTATTACATTTCTGATTTCTGATTCACCCAGACAGTTGCACCAAAGGCTTTGGATTTCAGTGTAAGTGAAGTTTCCTGGGTCGGGGGATAACCAGTACTGTCATTAGTCCTGTTGTGCCCATTTAGCCACCACTTAGAAAAGCTTTCATCTTTCTTGTGAGGTGCTGAGGCAAAAAGCCTCAACCACCTTGTGAGAGAGGTGTGAAAGATGATAGGGCACCATTTTACGAGACGAGTGCTTCCTGTACCATATAATCATTCACAAGAGCAGGGATTTCAAAAATGACAATCCAAGTAAACTTTATTAAATAGGACTGTGTATGTACTGAATGTCAGAACATCATGGATCATTGTACATTGTATCATGTGTTGTTGACCTAATAGCATTGTTGCTGAGGAGAAATCAGGTGCAATACGTGCAGGAATTAAGATTACATCACTTTGGTTTCATTTAAATGAGATAAAAGTAGTGGCCATCACTGCTGAATTTTCTCTCATTACCTTTTCATAGAGTGATACAGTGTGTAAACAGGCCCTTCGGTCCAACTGTACCTGTCTAACTGTTTCTTAAACAATGGGATAGTCCTAGCCTCAACTACCTCCTCTGGCAGCTTGTTCTATACACCCACCACCCTTTGTGTGAAGAAGTTACCCCTCGGATTCCTATTAAATCTTTTCCCATTCACCTTGGACCTATGTCCTCTGGTATTCGACTCCCCCACTCCAGGCAAAAGACTCTATGCATCTACCCGATCCATTCCTCTCATGATTGTGTATACTATTTGCTTTAAATCACGGTCAGCTTTACTAAGTGCTTTGCAGGGTATTTTGAAAATCGTTAATTCACACTTTACCTGTCTTTAAAATGAACCAGAAGGTAGACAAAAATGCTGGAAAAACTCAGCGGGTGAGGCAGCATCTATGGAGCGAAGGAAATAGGCAAAGTTTTGGGCCGAAACCCTTCTTCAGACATTTTCCAGCATCTGCAGTTCCTTCTTAAACATTTACAATGAACCACTTAGCCAGCTTACCTCAAGCCTATTTTGTGACTAATCTTTTGATCCAATAGATTTATCTTTGAAGAAGGAACCTCAGTTAAAACACTGACGGATTGTTGTCAAAACCCTTTTATAACACATTTCTTTCTGTGGTGGATTTTGGTTATTTCTATTCTGCATTATGGAGTATTATGTACATTCACTCCATTAAGAGCATCAAGGTACATGTTTCTTTATTGTGGCAGTCTAGTCATAGCGACCTCTGATGCACTACAAATACAATGTTACAATACCTAAGAAGCACAAGAAATAGGAGTGGGAGCAGGCCATTCTACCCTTCTCACTGGTGCCACTGTTCAGTAGGTTTGTGATTAAAGCTGGTAACGGATTTCTCTGGACCTGCACCTTTTAAAAAAAGTGCATCCATTGGTTACATTGCCTTTCAGAGTTCTTTGTACCAAAAACATTGCTTCACATTTATTTGCATAAAAAGACAGCCTCTGCTCCCAAAATGTATCACGATCCTGCTCCAGGTGTGTTTCATGTCCAAGGTTTGTGTTATTTGAAGGCATAAGAATAAAGTCCCCTTGTACTCAAATCCAGGTTATTAACAATGTGTGGCAGAGAAGACTGCTACGCTAACATATCCCTTAGGGACACCATTAACTGAATGATCAAATCGGCAGGTATATTTGGCAGATACTTTCATTGCTGTATACCTTCGTTAAGTCCATAAGTAAATATTAAACATTATAAAACGGGATTGCCTTTGTCCTTATGTTTTCACTCAAATATTAATAATTATCAATGCTGCTGTTATTACAGACTGACTGATGATAATCTTGTCCAACAGATTATACCCTGGTTAACATGAACAGTGTGTAAATTACATAACAATGCTGACCTGATCTACGTTAGCAGGATGCTAAAAGATATTGGTATTGATATTTCTAATAATAATTATCCATTATATTGCAGTATTTTTCTCAAATAAGAAAAATAATTTGATCGTTTAATCAGAAAGTGGTGTGATTAAATGTCTCCATGTCATGCTTCGCTCTGTGACATTACAGCACTTCCTAAGATCTTTGGACTGCTGGTGAATTGTGGTCTATTTTAACATTGCAGGCAGCTTTATTTTCATAACATGGATTAATAGCTCTGTCAAAATGGATATTAGACCGACAGAAAATTAAATGCCTTTAAATCAGTTGCATATCCAGCTAACTCATGAGCCTCTGGAAAAGCTGTTTTGCATTTGCATGGAGAAATGCAGCATTAAAATTATGGTTTATGAGTTGCAAAGTTGCTCATATTTCTTGCATAAATGAGATATATAAGAATGTGATGAGTATTCAATTTATTAACTGCAATTTTAATGTCAGTAGGAACTGTGCAGTCTAAAGAGATAACTATGAAAATGTAAAACCAAAATACATAACGATTGAATAACAAATGAGCAACTATTTGACTTATCTATTGGATTCAACACAACTGGTTATTATTTTACAGCTTTCAAGCAATGTCGAAATACCCTGTTCATAATTAGGTCATATTCAGAGGCAGTGTAAAATGACTGGCAAAAATTTATATTTGTATAATTTACATTCAATATTATCTCCTTTCTTCTTAGTAACTCAAGCAGGCATGGCGCAAGGATATAATATGTGTCCCGGCCCAGGAATTCCTGAATGGGGGAAAAGAATAGGTCTGGATTTCAGGTAAGAATCCCTGAGATTTTGATTAACAGGTTTTGTGCATTTGTCATTTGATATATTTGATTTCTACCATCCCACTTGAACCTGCATGATGTAATACAAGTCTGAAGAATGGTTTCGACCCGAAATGTCACCCATTCCTTCTCTTCAGAGATGCTGCCTGTCCTGCTGAGTTACTCCAGCATTGTGAGTCTATCTTTGATGCTAACACAAATCCTGTACATTTTATTTAAGGCACACAAACCATATATCTTAAATCAGGCCCAAACGTTGTAGGTTCAGTGCACACAAAAAATAGCCCAAACTAATTCCACAACAACTTGGGTTTAAATTGTTGAGAGGTTTGAGACGCTGCAGAATATTTCACTCTTAGTATGATTCACTGGGCTAGAAATTGTAGGATATGGAAACTCCTGACAACATAGCATTGCACACTGGATTCAATTCCTTCCAGGACTGCAGAGGAGGGAATTTCTTTCAGGCAAAAGCATACAAGTAATCTTTTGCATAAGCATACAAAATTGATAGACTAACTGCATCAAGGATCAAATTTAATGGAAATAAGGAATTTCTTGAGGATCAAATTTCTTTGCAATTGCACGATGGTGTAAATATTGTTCCAATATTGGTTCTTATCATTAGTAATTGGAATAATTTTTGAGGTTGAGAAAAATCAGGATGTGGATGGCCCCCACCCTTTTCTGCACTCATGGTCAGCTTTTGTGTATCAGCTGCCTGCTTACAAAATAAATGTAGTGTGATGCAGAGAAAATTGAAGAAGTAATAGCCACATATAATAGGAACACCTCACATTTTCATTAACATTTTCCACTGGAGGACAGAATTAACTTTTAAACCTCCAATGCAGGCACACAGACATGAAATTGAGGTACAAGGCCCCATGATGATCCAGCCATTGTCAATTGTTTGTAAATATTAGATGGATTGAAAGACTCATATCTGGGAAATGGCTGAAGTTCAGTTGTAGCTTTTATTTTTAATACTTTTTAAGAGTTTCGTTGCAATCAGCTGTATCACAGTATTTCAGCATAGCATGAAGAAGTGTTGAAAACTATGGAACAAAACTTGGATGTCAATTCCGGGAATTACAAATAAACAAAGTTAACTTGTGAAATTATATAATGTTCAACCTCTTTTAAAAAAGAACATTTATTTGTTTCAAACCGTATGTTGGCATGTGAAGGGAAAAGAAAGAGGATGACAGATTGTGAAAATATTGGCTTGGTGAATAATTATCTTTTACCCTCACTCTGACTCTAACCAGAAGAGTCAAGTATGTTTAATTGTCACGTACTAGCAATGGAACAAAAACATTCTTAAGAGCCTGTCCCACTTACGTGTCCTTGTCACGCAAATTACTCGATCTCGTGGTCGCGTTAAGCCGCGATGGTCCTGCGAAGGTCGGGCGCGATTACATGCGGACGCACAGCCATCTGGAGTGTGTGACGTCATTTGAAGATGGACACAAAGCTGGAGTAACTCAGCGGGACCGGCAGCATCTCTGGAGAGAAGCAATGGGTGACGTTTCGTGTCGAGACTCTTCTTCAGTCTGAAAAGAAGGGTCTTGACCTGAAGTGTCACCCATTCCTTCTCTCCAGAGATGCTGCCGGTCCCGCTGAGTTACTCCTGTATTTTGTGTCTATCTTCAATTTTCTTGGCCCCGCTCTGGCAGTGGAAGTGGGGGCAGATCCGGACCGCAACGGCCGTGAGCCCCAGGCCGAGTTTGGCGATCGTTTGCCTGCTTCTGCTGCTGTTGAAGGTGAGACGTTGCATCGTGCCAGGGTCTTGGGCCTGTCCCACTTTAGTCGTTCCGTGACAGGCCGTTGGCGCGCAAAGATTTAGTTCACTACAAAAATTTCGGAGCCCCGCGCGATGTCGCGCACAACTACATACCCCTCCACGATTCTAAGTGGGACCGGCCCCGCGCGGCCATACGATGCCCGTGCACCTCAACGTGGCCACGAGGTTGCGTAATTTGCGTGCCAAGGACACGTAAGTGGGACAGGCCCTTCACTTGCTGCAGCTTAACAGTCAATCCTGTTAATGCAATCACACACAAATAAATATATAATATTCAAGAATACAATAAATTAATAACAGGAGACCACAACAATGCAAAGCGAGCAGTGCAACTAAAGTTACAATCCATAGAACATCATGGTTGCTGAGGTAGTTGCTGCTCTTGAACCTGAGGCTTTCAGGTTGATGTACTTTCTTACCGATGGCAGCAGCAAAATGAGAGTGTGGGCAGGGTGGTGTGTGTCTTTGATAATATGGGCTGCCTTTTTGAGGCAGCACCTCGTACAGATCCTTTCAACAGTGGGGAGGTCAGTAACTTTGATGGTCCAGGCAATGCTTGTATGGTAATTCTTGTAACTACCTGTAAAATTCTTCAGTGAAATCTCTGTCCACTATTTATTGCAGACAGAACTGACTTACTTAGAATAAGAAATTACAACCACAGATAAAAATTTAAAAAAAACTGCAGGCACTGGAAATCTGTTTAGAAAATACTGGAAATATTCAGCAAGTCAGGAAACATCAATTAAAAAGAACAGCTAATGTTTTGGGTCTGTGACCCTTCATCTGACCTGAAATATGTTTCTCGCTCAAGAGTCAAGAGTGTTTGATGGTCACAGATATTATTATTATTATTATTATTATTATTATTAAAGCTTTATTACAGACACAGGTCCATATAACACATCAAACAGTACAAAGAATTACAAAGATACATTAAAAAATCGCATATTAGCCTAAAATATATATAAGCTATTGCACCAATGCCGTCTTAGCCTAGAAGTGAATCTATAGCAGCTTTTCAGAGGGCTGACTAGGGCTTCAATTATGTGGTTCTCTGATTTGTCCAGGCGACACATAAAACTAAATACACACAAAATGGTGGAGTAACTCAGCGGGACAGGCAGCATCACTGGAGAAGGAATGGGTGACATTTCAGGTCGAGACCCTTGTTCAGACTGTGTGTTTAATGGTCATTTGTACCAACAACTGGACTATGGAATTACCCACAAAAGCTATCCTGATTTGCTGAAGGTTTCCAGTATTTTCTATTTTTATTTACTGCAAACCCAATGCTCAGCAACAGAAGAAGCCAGCACCAAGTAAAGGAGACATCAGTAAACTGCACGTTTGCCAGTAATTTAATGGCGAGTTGATCTTGTAGACTTCCTGATGGTTCAAAGGTTCTTTATTAGTCACATACACCAATTGGTGTCGTGAAATGCATATTGCCATTGCAGCACATAAAAAAGAAACAACATAACAATAATAAAGAGATTTAACATAAAAAGCATCCCCCCACAATGGTTCCCATTATGAGGGAAGGCACAAAGTCCAGTCCCCATCCCCATGTCCACCCATAGTCGGGCCTATTGAGGCCTCTGCAGTCAACTTTAAGGTGGTCCGATGTCCCAAGCCCTTTCGCCGGATGATGGTGTTCCGGCGAAGGGAGAATCCTCACAGCGGCTTGGGATGCATGGAACGGCCGCTTCCTTACCGGAGACCGTGGCTTCCGAATCCAACTGGATTGTAGCTTCACCACTGGCGATCTCGGCGAGAGATCCCAGGCTCCCGGTGTTAAAGTCAGCGCCGCCGCCCGCAGCTGGCCGCTCCACAGACCCGCAGCTCCGCGATGTTTTTCTCGGCGGTCTCAGCTCACCGGAGTTCCAGCGCGGCGACCCGGGCAAGGCAGTACAACAAGAAACTCAAGACATCTTGAGGGAGAACTCTGGTTGAAAGTACAGATTGTCATCAGTATTCACTTAGTTATTGGGCAATATGGGGATTACAGAAACATACCACAGGATCATCCGCACACCAGAGTGGACATTGAGAGCTGCTGAGGTGATATCTGCAATGGTTAATGTTGGAGAGTTAATAATCTTTTCTCGAATGAAAATATATATCCATGGACAAATATATTTTCAAGAACAGTCATGGCAATTTGTTGGAACAGAAAGTACACTTTTAGTCATAGATAAATGTTCTTTTAGATGTGGTTATTTATTTCAGGTGCCACTCAGAGTGTCTATAATAGCTTGTCTCCGCTTCAAAGATATCTTTTCCCATCATGTCGTGATGTGCTTTACCTCCATAATCTTCTTGTACATTTCATCGGTATGGTTTCTGGACATTGGTGCCTCACTTAAATGTAAAGTCTTCACATGTAATCTAAGGTTCTGAGTGGGACATCATAAAAAGACATGAAGTAGGGGGTTAAAATGTCCTTTTGATATTCAAGTATCTTAACTTCTTTTAAGCAGGGGGCAGGAGAGTGCACAAAGGTGCCAGGGTCCTGTTCCAAATACATTGACTTGGTTTGATAATATGTTTGTAATCAAAGTGAAGCTTGAAACTTTGGTGGCTTTGTGTTGGTCATGACTATTGTCAGCTCTAGCGTCAGACAAAACTTCCTACAAGCCAAAGCCTTGACCTGCTGAAATACAAAAAGCCAGTTTATAACTTCCATATTATGTACAGGTACATGGATAGTGTGATGCTTGCAGTATGTGGGAGGTCAAGGACACCGCTGGTGCCTCTGGCTGCTACAAATGCGAAAAGTGCATCCAGGTAGAGCTCCTGAAGGGCCGTGTTGGGGAACTGGAGAAGCAACTGGATGACCTCCGGTTCGTCCGAGAAACGGAGTCGTTCCTCGACAAGTCCTACAGTACGATTGTTACACCTAAGGTACTGGAAGAGAGAAGGTGGGAGACAGTGAGAACGGGAGGGAAGCATGGAATGCCAACTTCCCCGGGTGTTGTACCTCTTGTGAACAGGTTCACCCACTTAGAAGCTGTCGGGACAGAAGAGGTGTTTACACTGGGCGGCGGACTGGCTTGTGTAGCGAATAGGGCTGTTGAGCCAAAACCAAAAAGGGCTAAGGCAGGCAACGCCATTGTAGTAGGAGACTCCATTGTGAGAGGTACGGACAGGGGTTTCTGCGGCAACAGACGGGATGCGAGGATGGTGTGCTGCCTTCCTGGTGCCAGGATCCAGGATGTCATGGACAGAGTGCAGAAAATCCTCAAGGGCGAAGGTGAACATCCGGAAGTGGTAGTGCATGTCGGCACAAACGATGTCGGAAAGAAGGGGATGAATATTCTGCAGCGTGACTTTAGAGAGCTCGGAAAAATGCTGAAAAGCAGGACCTCCAGGGTTGTTATCTCCGGTTTGCTTCCAGTTCCTCGTGCTGGCGAGAGCAGGAACAGGGAGATACGGGACCTGAACGTGTGGCTTAGGAACTGGTGCACGGGGCAGGGATTTAGATTCTTAGATCACTGGGATCTGTTTTGGGGTAAGGGGGAACTGTACAAAAGGGACGGATTGCATCTTAACAGGTGTGGGACCAGCATTCTGGCAGGCAGGTTTGCCACTGCTACACGGGTGGTTTTAACCTGAATAAGGGGGGTGGGGTGTCGAATGGGCTAGTGGAGGATGGAGTTAAAGGGAAAGGGTTTCTTAAATGTGTGAGCGTAGAGACAGAGGGGTGTAAAATGAGGGTAGAAGCAATAGGTAGCAAGGCGAAAAGTAAAAGTGGCAGGCCGGAAAATCCAGGGCAAAAATCAAAAAGGGCCACTTTTCAACAAAATTGTATAAGGGGTAAGAGTGTTGTAAAAACAAGCCTGAAGGCTTTGTGTCTCAATGCAAGGAGCATTCGTAATAAGGTGGATGAGTTGAATGTGCAGATAGCTATTAATGACTATGATATAGTTGGGATCACGGAGACATGGCTCCAGGGTGACCAAGGCTGGGAGCTGAACATCCAGGGATATTCAATATTCAGGAGGGATAGAGAGAAAGGAAAAGGAGGTGGGGTAGCGTTGCTGATTAGAGAGGAGATTAACGCAATGGAAAGGAAGGACATTAGTTTGCAGGATGTGGAATCGGTATGGGTAGAGCTGCGAAACACTAAGGGGCAGAAAACGCTGGTGGGTGTTGTGTACAGGCCACCTAACAGTAGTAGTGAAGTTGGAGATGGTATCAAACAGGAAATTAGAAATGCGTGCGACAAAGGCAAAACCGTTATAATGGGTGACTTCAATCTACATATAGATTGGGTGAATCAAATTGGCAGGGGTGCTGAGGAAGAGGATTTTTTGGAATGTATGCGGGATAGTTATCTAAATCAACATGTAGAGGAACCAACGAGAGAGCAGGCTATTTTAGACTGGGTATTGAGTAATGAGGAAGGGTTAGTTAGCAGTCTTGTTGTACATGCCCCCTTGGGCAAGAGTGACCATAATATGGTTGAGTTCTTCATTAGGATGGAGAGTGACATTGTTAATTCAGAAACAATGGTTCTGAACTTAAAGAAAGGTAACTTTGAGGGTATGAGACGTGAATTGGCCAAGATTGACTGGCAATTAATTATAAAAGGGTTGACGGTGGATATGCAATGGAAGACATTTAAAGACTGCATGGATGAACTACAAAAATTGTTCATCCCAGTTTGGCAAAAGAATAAATCAGGGAAGGTAGTGCATCCGTGGATAACAAGGGAAATCAGGGATAGTATCAAAGCGAAGGATGATGCGTACAAATTAGCCAGAAAAAGCAGCATACCGGAGGACTGGGAGAAATTCAGAGACCAGCAGAGGAGGACAAAGGGCTTAATTAGGAAAGGAAAAATAGATTATGAAAGAAAACTGGCAGGGAACATAAAAACTGACTGCAAAAGTTTTTATAGATATGTGAAAAGAAAGAGATTAGTTAAAACAAATGTAGGTCCCTTGCAGTCAGAAACGGGTGAGTTGATCATGGGGAACAAGGATATGGCGGACCAATTGAATAACTACTTTGGTTCCGTCTTCACTAAGGAAGACATAAATAATCTGCCGGAAATAGCAGGGGACCGCGGGTCAAAGGAGTTGGAGGAATTGAGTGAAATCCAGGTTAGCCGGGAAGTGGTGTTGGGTAAATTAAATGGATTAAAGGCCGATAAATCCCCAGGGCCAGATAGGCTGCATCCCAGAGTACTTAAGGAAGTAGCTCCAGAAATAGTGGATGCATTAGTAATAATCTTTCAAAACTCTTTAGATTCTGGAGTAGTTCCTGAGGATTGGCGGGTAGCAAACGTAACCCCACTTTTTAAGAAGGGAGGGAGAGAGAAAACGGGGAATTACAGACCAGTTAGTCTAACATCGGCAGTGGGGAAACTGCTAGAGTCAGTTATTAAAGATGGGATAGCAGCACATTTGGAAAGTGGTGAAATCATTGGACAAAGTCAGCATGGATTTACAAAAGGTAAATCATGTCTGACGAATCTTATAGAATTTTTCGAGGATGTAACTAGTAGCGTGGATAGGGGAGAACCAGTGGATGTGGTGTATCTGGACTTCCAGAAGGCTTTCGACAAGGTCCCACATAAGAGATTAGTTTACAAACTTAAAGCACACGGCATTGGGGGTTCAGTATTGATGTGGATAGAGAACTGGCTGGCAAATAGGAAGCAAAGAGTAGGAGTAAATGGGTCCTTTTCACAATGGCAGGCAGTGACTAGTGGGGTACCGCAAGGCTCAGTGCTGGGACCCCAGCTATTTACAATATATATTAATGATCTGGATGAGGGAATTGAAGGCAATATCTCCAAGTTTGCGGATGACACTAAGCTGGGGGGCAGTGTTAGCTGTGAGGAGGATGCTAGGAGACTGCAAGGTGACTTGGATAGGCTGGGTGAGTGGGCAAATGTTTGGCAGATGCAGTATAATGTGGATAAATGTGAGGTTATCCATTTTGGTGGCAAAAACGGGAAAGCAGACTATTATCTAAATGGTGGCCGACTAGGAAAAGGGGAGATGCAGCGAGACCTGGGTGTCATGGTACACCAGTCATTGAAAGTGGGCATGCAGGTGCAGCAGGCAGTGAAGAAAGCGAATGGTATGTTAGCTTTCATAGCAAAAGGATTTGAGTATAGGAGCAGGGAGGTTCTACTGCAGTTGTACAGGGTCTTGGTGAGACCATGCCTGGAGTATTGCGTACAGTTTTGGTCTCCAAATCTGAGGAAGGACATTATTGCCATAGAGGGAGTGCAGAGAAGGTTCACCAGACTGATTCCTGGGATGTCAGGACTGTCTTATGAAGAAAGACTGGATAGACTTGGTTTATACTCTCTAGAATTTAGGAGATTGAGAGGGGATTTTATAGAAACTTACAAAATTCTTAAGGGGTTGGACAGGCTAGATGCAGGAAGATTGCCCCCTGTTGTTGGGGAAGTCCAGGACAAGGGGTCACAGCTTAAGGATAAGGGGGAAATCCTTTAAAACCGAGATGAGAAGAACTTTTTTCACACAGAGAGTGGTGAATCTCTGGAACTCCCTGCCACAGAGGGTAGTCGAGGCCAGTTCATTGGCTATATTTAAGAGGGAGTTAGATGTGGCCCTTGTGGCTAAGGGGATCAGAGGGTATGGAGAGAAGGCAGGTACGGGATACTGAGTTGGATGATCAGCCATGATCATATTGAATGGCGGTGCAGGCTCGAAGGGCCGAATGGCCTACTCCTGCACCTAATTTCTATGTTTCTATGTTTCTATGATAGGAAAGGGTTAGGAGGATATGGGCCAAATGTGGGCTAATAGGACTAGCTTAGTTGGGGCATCTTGGTTGGCATGAACAAGATAGGCTGAAGGGCCTGTTTCCATATTGTATGTCTCTATGTTGATTTCAGAGCTCAGTTTGCTCCTTCAGGCTTTGTATACCAGTCCTGAGCTTTCTTGACAACAAGTTGTGAGAAAGAAGATGAATTTGGAGCCTGGATCTGTGCTTGGGAATATGAAGTTGCGGCCATTGCAGGAACATAGTTGCAAGAGGGACAAAACTGGCAGCTCAATGTTCCAGTGTTTCGATGTTTCAGATATGGTCAAGAGAGATGCAAAAGAGGTGGAGGAGTTGTTGCTACTGGTCAGGGAGACTTTCAGGGCACTCAGGGAAGACATACTGGAGGGCACAGGTATAAGGTGAGTGGGGCAAAGTTTAAGGAGATATGCGGGTCTTTTTTTTGTCACAGAGGATAGTGAGTGCCTGGAACGCACTGTCGGGGTTGGTGGTTGTGGCAGACATGGTAGTGGCATTTAGCAGATTTTTGTTTAGGCAGGGAATAGATGGATATGGTTTATCTTTGCATCATGTTCAGCACAGACAATGTGGGCTGAAGAGTCTATTTTTGTGCTGAACTGTTCTATGTAGTCAGAAACAGGTGAGTTGATCATGGGGAACAAGGATATGGCGGACCAATTGAATAACTACTTTGGTTCCGTCTTCACTAAGGAAGACATAAATAATCTGCCGGAAATAGCAGGGGACCGCAGGTCAAACGAGTTGGAGGAATTGAGTGAAATCCAGGTTAGCCGGGAAGTGGTGTTGGGTAAATTAAATGGATTAAAGGCCGATAAATCCCCAGGGCCAGATAGGCTGCATCCCAGAGTACTTAAGGAAGTAGCTCCAGAAATAGTGGATGCATTAGTAATAATCTTTCAAAACTCTTTAGATTCTGGAGTAGTTCCTGAGGATTGGCGGGTAGCAAACGTAACCCCACTTTTTAAGAAGGGAGGGAGAGAGAAAACGGGGAATTACAGACCAGTTAGTCTAACATCGGTAGTGGGGAAACTGCTAGAGTCAGTTATTAAAGATGGGATAGCAGCACATTTGGAAAGTGGTGAAATCATTGGACAAAGTCAGCATGGATTTACAAAAGGTAAATCATGTCTGACGAATCTTATAGAATTTTTCGAGGATGTAACTAGTAGCGTGGATAGGGGAGAACCAGTGGATGTGGTGTATCTGGACTTCCAGAAGGCTTTCGACAAGGTCCCACATAAGAGATTAGTTTACAAACTTAAAGCACACGGCATTGGGGGTTCAGTATTGATGTGGATAGAGAACTGGCTGGCAAACAGGAAGCAAAGAGTAGGAGTAAACGGGTCCTTTTCACAATGGCAGGCAGTGACTAGTGGGGTACCGCAAGGCTCAGTGCTGGGACCCCAGCTATTTACAATATATATTAATGATCTGGATGAGGGAATTGAAGGCAATATCTCCAAGTTTGCGGATGACACTAAGCTGGGGGGCAGTGTTAGCTGTGAGGAGGATGCTAGGAGACTGCAAGGTGACTTGGATAGGCTGGGTGAGTGGGCAAATGTTTGGCAGATGCAGTATAATGTGGATAAATGTGAGGTTATCCATTTTGGTGGCAAAAACAGGAAAGCAGACTATTATCTAAATGGTGGCCGACTAGGAAAAGGGGAGATGCAGCGAGACCTGGGTGTCATGGTACACCAGTCATTGAAAGTGGGCATGCAGGTGCAGCAGGCAGTGAAGAAAGCAAATGGTATGTTAGCTTTCATAGCAAAAGGATTTGAGTATAGGAGCAGGGAGGTTCTACTGCAGTTGTACAGGGTCTTGGTGAGACCACACCTGGAGTATTGCGTACAGTTTTGGTCTCCAAATCTGAGGAAGGACATTATTGCCATAGAGGGAGTGCAGAGAAGGTTCACCAGACTGATTCCTGGGATGTCAGGACTGTCTTATGAAGAAAGACTGGATAGACTTGGTTTATACTCTCTAGAATTTAGGAGATTGAGAGGGGATCTTATAGAAACTTACAAAATTCTTAAGGGGTTGGACAGGCTAGATGCAGGAAGATTGCTCCCGATGTTGGGGAAGTCCAGGACAAGGGGTCACAGCTTAAGGATAAGGGGGAAATCCTTTAAAACCGAGATGAGAAGAACTTTTTTCACACAGAGAGTGGTGAATCTCTGGAACTCCCTGCCACAGAGGGTAGTCGAGGCCAGTTCATTGGCTATATTTAAGAGGGAGTTAGATGTGGCCCTTGTGGCTAAGGGGGTCAGAGGGTATGGAGAGAAGGCAGGTACGGGATACTGAGTTGGATGATCAGCCATGATCATATTGAATGGCGGTGCAGGCTCGAAGGGCCGAATGGCCTACTCCTGCACCTAATTTCTATGTTTCTATGTTTCTATGTTTCTATGTAAGTTCAAATCATGACACTGACCTGAACATATTGGACTACTGTCATCTCACTGCTGATTGTGAACCCTATCAACTCCACCCATTGTCACTTGTCCAAGTAAAGACTGCAACAAAACTTTATTCAAAGGAGATCCCTGCCATAAAGATCAAGAGCAATTTTAAGCTTTCAGCTTCCCAGGTTCTGCATGTCGTGTCACACTCCTTTTCTTCCTCATAATATTGAGTTGTTTTGTCACTCTTTTCTATGTTGGCGCAGTGGGAGAGTTGCTGCGTTACAACGCCGGAGGCCCGTGTTTGATCATGACCTCGGGTGCTGTCTGTATGGAGTTTGTATGTTCTCCCTATGACCATGTGGGTTTCCACCGTGTGCTCCGGCTTCCTCCTACATTCCAAAGACCTACATGCCTGCAGAAGGTTTTCGATCCGAAACGTCTCCTTTTCTTCTATCCAGATATGTTGCCTGTCCCGCTGAGTTACTCCAGTATTCTGTGCCTATCTCCGGTGTAAACCAGCACCTGCAGTTCCTTCCCTTGTAGGTTAATTAGCTTTGGTAAGAATTGTAACTTGTCCCTAACGTGTAGGATAGTGCTATTGTGTGGGGATCACTCGTGGGTGTGGTCTCGGTGGGCCGAAGGCTTGTTTCTGCACTGTATCTCTGAAGTCTAAAGACAATATATTAATCATAGCAGTGCCACTGAATTGAAATTAGAACGTGCTGGTCATTTGGCAGGTCAGTCAGCATCTGTGGAAAGAAAAACAGAGTTAATGTATCAAGTCAAAGATTGTCAGACCAGGCAGCATCTGTGAAGTGAGAAAAAGAGTTACTATTTCATCAGACCTCCGTTTTGCTGTCCACAGAAGTTGCCTTGCTGCTGAGTGTTTCCAGCAATGTGTATGATTCAAGGATGCAATTCGTTATTTTTTTTCAAAAGCAGTCACTCCAGTTCTCATCAAATGTTCATCAAAAATGAGGCAATATTGAATCTTAGGGCAGATTTCTCTGTCATATCCAGTTTTATTATGCCAATTGTTGCCCACTTGAAATTGTCCGAGCAGGAATTAAATGGCGATAATTCCAGCTCCAAGGGATTGGGGTTAATTAGTGAAGCTTCAGACCCGCATGGTGGCACAGCGGTAGAGTTGCTGACTTACAGCGTTTGAGAGCAGGTTCGATGCTGACTACAGGCGATGTCTGTACAGAGTTTATATGTTCTCTCGTGACCTGTATGGGTTTTCTCCGGGATCTACAAAGACGTACAGGTTTGTAGGTTAATTGGCTTGTTATAATTGTAAGTTGTCCCCAGTGTGTGTAGGATATTGCTAGTGTGCGGGGATTGCGTGTCAGCGCAGACTCGGTGGGCCTGAGGGGCCTGTTTCCGTGCTGTATCTCTAAACTGAACTAAGCTGTAGAAAGAGCTCATCTCACAGATATTAGGGCAGCCCAAAGTGTCACATGAATGCGGGTCACAGGTTTATTCCTATCCAGCACACAATCATGATCCAAAGACTGCAAAGAAGCAAGATTGATTGCTTATCTGGCAGACTTCCTGTTGCATGAAATATATTCTAACTCCAGCTGAACAGATGGATTTTCTATTTAACTCCACTGAAATCATATGAAATACACTGTGGAAATGTTCAAAACAAAACACGAATTGATGGAAATTGTTATGTCCATGTTCCAGTTCCAGTTCTGGAGTATTAATGCTCATCCCTCAGCAACATTTATTTATCCGTGCTTTTTGCAAATACTTTTTCACCTGGTTTTGCTGTAGGGATCGGACATTTTGCATTGCTTTCAAGAAACTGCCAAACAGTTGCATGAATTCTTGAGCAGTTATTAAACCATCTGCTCTGTTTGATCATTCAAACCCCAGATGAAGCTTTCTGTAAATGTTAAAATGTGAGATGAGTAAAATTACTGCATGCCGCTCATTAACATTGCCCAGTTCCATCAATTACCCTACTTCAAAAAGTGCCACAATGGCAGACAATGCAGTACAATGCCACATCCTTTTGCATAAACACTGCAACTAAGGTCGTTAGCATTTCGTTTGGACCTCAAGGGGTCCAAATGACAATAAATTGAATTGGAATTGGAATTGGTTATGTGACAGGTGTAGGAAGGAACTGCAGATGTTGGTTTAAACCGAAGATAGACACAAAAAGCTGGTGTAACTCAGCGGGACAGGTAGCATCTTTTGAAGAAGGGACTTGACCCGAAATGTCACCAATTCCTTCTCTCCAGAGAGGCTGCCTGTCCCGCTGAGTTACTCCAGCTTTTTGTGTCTATTTTACACTTCGTGAGATGTCTTTCAGATTAAATCTTGAACCAGGGCTCCATCTACCTGTTCAGTTAGATGTAACAGACCCACAGGCTCTTTACAGTCATGGATGGTGAGTTATCTCCAGTGGATTTGCCAGGATTCCTCCCTTTGTAACAACAAAAGCAGATAATCTGGGCCTTTTGTAGGATCTTTCTAATGCTAATTGACAGCTATTTTTGCCTGAAACTGTTTTTTTTTGTGAGGTGTATTAGAATGCATGAGGACAAAAAATACGTGCAAGCAAGTTATGTGTTTAATATAAAGGTGCCGATGCCAAGCTAACAATTTCTTGACTTAAGGCCTTTGTGATCAGTGCAAGAAAAGTGATGCCGGAGTAAAAGTAAAACACAATGTGCTGGAGTAATTCAACACGTCAGGCAGCATCTGTGGAGGGAATGAATAGGCGATGTTTTGTATTGAATCCTTCTTCAGTCTGATTGTAGTGGGGGGAGAAAGCTGGAAACAGTGTAGGGGCTGGACTGAACCTGGCAAGTGTTAGGTGGACATAAGTAAGGGGGGATTGATTGATGAATGGGTGGATGAAGGCCAGAGATGTAAAGGAGACAAAATGGTGTCAGATAAGAAAAGAAGCTGAGAGTGAAATGTAAATCTAGAGGGAAGGATATAGGGGGAAATGGGACAATGGTGAAGCAGGGGCAGGATAGTTGGAGAAATAGGTGCACACTGGGGTGGGAAAGGGGTTTGGGGCATGTGCAAGAGAGAGGGGGAAAGTGGCTGTGACTTAAAATTGGGGAACACAATAAAAATAACATGGATTGTAAGCTACCCAAATGGAGTATTACGTGCTGTTCCTCCTGTTTGCTTGTGGCTTCTCCCTCATGATGGAGGGGGCCCAGGAGTGAAAGATTGGTATGGGAATGGGAAGGGGAGTTAAAATGGTTAGCATCCGGGAGTTTTAGAAACCATTGGTGGACTGAGCACAAGTGTTTGGCAAAAGAGTCATCTAGTCTCTCCTTGGTCTTGCCACTATAAAGGAGGGCACATCGGGAGCATCAAATATAATAGACGGGGTTTGAAGAGGTGCATGTGAACCTCTGTCTCCTTTTGGACCATAGGGATCTGTTCTGAATAAGAGGTGACTTACAAAAGAGGAAGTCAGATAAGAAAAGAAGCAGAGAGTGAAATGTAAATTCTGAAGAAGGGTTTCGGCCCGAAACGTTACCTATCTCCTTCGCTCCATAGATGCTGCTGCACCCGCTGAGTTTCTCCAGCATTTTTGTGTACCTTTGATTTTCCAGCATCTGCAGTTCCTTCTTGAACACTTACAAAAGAGGAATGGGTTGCCCCTGAACTGGAGGGGAACCAATATCCTGGCAGGCAAGTTTGCTAGTGCTACTCGGGTGGGTTTAAACCAGATTGGCAGTGGACCGGGATCCTATGCAGGACTGAGCCAAGTGAGAGGCTGAAAGTCAGTATGGATTGTGATGAACAGGCAGTGGGCAGAATAGGTCGGAGCATGGTAGGGAGCGAGAAAGGACTATTAGATTGAATTGCACTTATTTTAATGCAAGAGGCATGACTGGTAAGGCAGATTAACTCAGGGAGTGGATAGGTACGTGCGACTGGGATGTTGTTGCCATTACAGAAACCGGGTTGAGAGAGGGGCATAACTGGCAGCGTAATGTTCCAGGGTATAGATGCTACGGGAGAGATAGTGGGGGTAAAAGAGGAGGGGGTGTTTTTTTATTGATAAGGAAAATATCATGGCAGTAGCCCGAGATTACATTAATGATAGTTGGTCCAGTGAAGCTTTATGAGTGGAGCTGAGAAATAAAATAAGATGATCAACTTGTTGGCAGTATACTATAGGCCCACAAATAGTCAATGGGAATTAATCGAGCAAATATCTCCCCCAACAATCACAGTCTATCATTCATCTGTACGGTGTACGCTACAGTCAATTTATTACTACTACTAACACTTTTGGTACGTGGAAGGAAACGAGAGCACAAAAGAACATCCATGCGGTCACAGGGAGAACACGTAAGCTCTCCACAGGCAGCACCGGTTCTCCAATGCTGTGAGCACCAACTCTGTAATGCCCATGCACCAATGTTATGCAGCTTTTACATTTATATCAATTTTATTATTTTGCCTCATTCTAAAGATAGGAACATAAAACAAGTCTCGTTGAAGTGAGCAGAGCATTTGTATGTGTAGTTCTTGTTCACGTGCTCTATTTATGTGTCTCATCAGTGTGCTCCTCAAATAATTCTTCAACATTTCCTCTTGGTGGATAATGTATGCCCTCTGTTGTTTTGAATCTCTATTAGACAGAGGAGGCTGTGGTATTCTCCAGTGCTCAAATTGCAAGGGACAATTGTAATGATGAAAATCTTCATATCTTGGTATTGATTTCTAGTTACATCATTGTACACAGAGAGCAGTGTAGAATTTGTTTGGTATTGTACGCTGAAGGAAAAAAAATCAATTTCTTTCTCAAGGCCATTGGGCGAATTATCAAAGGATTGGAAACAAAAAAGCTGCTCAGAGAAGTTCACAAAAAGAACTCGGACTTTTTAAGACAAAACTGAAAAGGAAAAGGTTATTTTCATACGCAGACACAAAATGCTGGAGTAACTCAGCGGGACAGGCAGCATCTCTGGAGAGAAGGAATGGGCGACGTTTCGGGTCGAGACCTTTCAGACTGATGTCAGGGGAGTGGGCGGGACAAGGATAGATTTCAATTTTTGTCCCGCCCACAGCCCTGACATCAGTCTGAAGAAGGGTCTCGACCCGAAATGTCGCCCATTCCTTCTCTCCAGAGGTGCGGCCTGTCCCGCTGAGTTACTGCAGCGTTTTGTGTCTACCTTCGATTTAAATCAACATCTGCAGTTCTTTCCTACACAAGTGGTTTTCATAGTTCCTTTTCCATTGTGACCATTTCACAGTCAATGAAATTCAATTGAAATGTTGTCACTCAATTTAACATAGGCAAAAAGTAAGTCAATTAGTGCCTAGTCAGACTGTACAAATAAAATAGATGCAAATAATGGCCAACACAATTTATAGTGTTGGCTGAGGGATAAACTGGAGCCCAGGTACTAGAATTACATTCCCTGCATTTCTTCAACATTTCCCATGAGGTCCATTAGGTACACCTGAAAGAGATAATGAGGCCTCAGTTTAACGTTTCAACTGAATGTTGGCACATCTTGGCGAGTTATGCATTTTGTTATCTGCTTATTTGCTGAGAGCATCTGTTAGCAACTGGAAACAGAGAGGAGAGACTGATCAAGATCAGCAGCTGCAGTAAACATAATGTGAAAGGGACACTCCCTAGTTTAAGGATAAAAGGGAAATCCTTTAGGAACGAGATGAGATGGACAGTGACCCAGAGAGCAGTACAAATCGGCATAGCACAATTAAATGTGGTTCCAACAGTTCCATTACCTTCAATTCCACCTTGGATACTTCCAGATGCAACAGTAGACTTTACAACATTAGAACAGGAAAACAAGGAAAAACAACATAGGTATAATTCAGTCATCATACAGGAATACATTGACAGATACTACAGTTTTGTCCAAATTTATACAGATGCATCAAAAGATTCAGTAGATAAAGTAGGAGTAGCATTTATTGTACCAGAATTTCACATCAAAGTAGGGAAGAGGATCAATAATGAGGTATCAGTATACACAGGTGAAATGATTGCAATATTGTTAGCGGTACAGTGGGTCGAGGATACTAGGCCTTTAAGGACAGTTATTTGCTCAGATTCAGGTTTAGCAATAAAGAGTTTACAGCACAGCCATTCAGACAGTAGACCAGACATTTTGATTGAAATACAACAAACACTATTCAGAATTCAAATGATGGGGCTTACAGTCATATTTTTATGGGTACCAGCACACATTGGCATTAGAGGAAACGAAATGGCAGATAAGGTAGCAAAAGAGGTAGCAAAAAGAAGTAAAATTGATTTAAGTATTAACATAGGTAAAACTGAAATCAAAGACATTATTAAGCAAAGACTGAAGGAAAGATGGCAAAAGCAATGGGATGAAGAGCGGAAAGGACGGTGGTTCTACAGAGTCCAGAGGAAAGTGGGAGAAATGAGATGTGCAGGAAAAAACAGAAAAGAGGAGACAGTAATCTCAAGAATTAGATTTGGACACACTGGTCTGAACAGTACACTTTTTATAATAGGCAAGCATAATACAGGTAGATGTGAATACTGTGGGCAAGAAGAGACAATAGAGCATGTCATTGTACATTGTGAGAGGTATGAGGAGGAGAGAGAACGGATGAGTGAGCAGTTCAGAAAAGAAAGAATACAATTTGATTTGGTAGATATTTTGCAAGGAAGTTCATATAAGTGCTATCAAATCCTGTTGCATTTTCTTAGGGTAACCAATTTGTTCGGAAGGATATAGGTTATTAGTATATGTAATGGTGTTGTTTGATCCACACTCCATGCCAGTTGGTGGCGGTAATGCACCAAAAAAGTTGTTTGCCAACCGCCAAAAAACACCACATAGAAGAAGAAGAAGAAGAACGAGATGAGAAATACATTTTTCACACTGAGAGTGGTGGATCTCTGAAACTCTCTGCCACAGAAGGTAGTTGAGGCCAGTTTATTGGCTATATTTAAGAGTGAGTTAGATGTGGCCCTTGTGGCTAAAGGGATCAGGGGGTATGGTGAAAAGGCAGGTAGAGGATACTGAGTTGGATGATCAGCCATGATCATATTGAATGGCGGTGCAGGCTCGAAGGGCCGAATGGTCTACACCTGCACCTATTTTCTATGTTTCTATGTTTCTAGAATAATTAAACTGAGAACCCTACAAAGGGACCAGAACCAGACGGGCTTTTGGTCCCAAAACTGAAGCAATTCAAAATGGAAGGGAATGAAACTTAATCATGTGTTTGTTTGGTGCTGTAATCTTGGAGCCACAAATATTTATGCAGTTTCACTAAGTGCTGACAGTAATGTTCTAATAAAAATGTCATATTAGTCATCTTTCAGTGGATAGATTAAGGTCATAAGTGATAGGTGTAGAATTAGGCCATTTGGCCCATCAAGTCTACTCCGCCATTCAATCATGGATGATCTATCTCTCCCTCCTAACCCCACTTTCATGCCTTCTCCCCATAACCCCTGACACCCGTTCTAATCAAGAATCTATCTATCTCTGCCTTAAAAATAACCATTGACGACCTCCACGACCATCTGTGACAAAGATTTACACAGATTCACCACCCTCTGACTAAAGAAATTCCTCCTCTTCTCCTTCCTGTTGGAACGTCCTTTAATTCTGAGGGTATGAAACTCTTGTCCTGGACTGTCCCACTAGTGGAAACATCCTCTCCACATCCACTCTATCCAAGTCCCTCACTATTCAGTACGTTTCAATAAGTTCCCCCTCATTCTTCTAGACTCCAGCGAATACAGTGTCATCAAACGCTTGATCAGGGGCTGGAAATGTAGATGTCCGTAGCAAAGGTTGATTAATTTTCCAGCATCCCTTGTATACCTCTCCCAACTCTCCCACGCACGATGAAGAAGAAAATATTATTTGAATATTAAAATAATGGCCAGAATTAAATATAAATCGAGCTTTTGCCATCTTTTCAAGCTCTCTTTTAAATATGGATCCTTTGTGGTCCATTTGCATAGGTTTCCAAATTCAATACCAGTCAATTTGAAACCCAGTCCTTCATTCAATACATCTTCTTGAAGTCTGACATGCGAACCTGTACAATTTTCACTTAGCTGCACGAGGTAATAGAGTGCTTTCATGAAAGGCTCTAAATAGTGCATCCTTTGTGGGAATTGTGAATGTAGAGTTGAGAGAGGGCATGTGTGCTACCATATCATGAAGATGAAACACATTACCACAGGCTATTGCTGACTGATAGTTCTATTTATAGCTAGAACACATAATAGACAATTTTATTTTATATTAAAAATAATGTTCAGAGTGTGCGCTGCAACACGGGGATGACGTTTTACTTTTTCTGACAAGATCACAACTGGAATGTTTCTATTTAAAGATGAGTCTATTAACAATTTAAAATGTTAAGTTTCTATTTGGGAGGCAGTAAGATGCATTTTAATTAGAAAATGTTGTCACACTGGTCTCTCCCACTGTGTTTGCTTAAACCAGATTACATCTGTAGAATTTTGGAGGTTTCATAGATGGTCAATAATCTGAGGCTTCAGTCTCTATTCAAGATCCCATTACCTGTATCCATGGCCTGGGTATGGAGATGCCTCTCCCTGAGCCACTGCACCCTCAGTTTGAACGATGACGTGTCAGTGGTGACTTGGCCTCATTCAGCCTCTGTTGGGCCTGTTTTTTTTTTGTGTGTCCTTGGAAGCACAAGTAAATAGATTGAGATGGGGCCATAAACTGAACAGCCATTATTAAAGGCAGTAACTCTCAACTAATGGTAGTGTCAGCAGGGTAAACAAGGTATCAGGGTCACAGCATGTGATACAAACCGCTTCTTAAAATTACCCTGCATACATATGCACCACACTGGTTCTCCTGGTAAAAGAAAATAAACTTATACAATCAGTGAACCTATTCACTTAAGCTATTTACACGGATGGACTTGTTCAATTAATTAACCAGAATAAACAGTTATAAATTCAACCTTTGGGCCCCTTGTTCAATAAACTCTTTACCTTCATCATCACTGAAATATCCAATTCAGCTACATGTAACTCCTTGGAGTACTTCCCCTTATAAACCCCAGGCCTCTCATCCCGGCCTACAATTGTAGCTACAAACTAATGTTCTTCATGCCAATGATTGCATTTTATTACATGCCATGCACTAGATCGCCATTTTCTTTGTCTCACCTATGAGCACAAAACTGTCCACATAAAATTTACCAAATAATCCAATGGTTCTAATCAGTGGCCACAATAGTTAAAACAGTTGGTACATTACTAGATACTATGAATCTATGCTTTGATTGCTTTAAGTGGTCTTTGTGGCTGCAATATATGCCTGCATCCTTACTCCCACACTGACCCATTATAAACATAAGGCCTTTCCAATTTCCAATTGTCACTATTGGAGTCACAGAGTCAATTCCTCTGACGTTCACATCCTGTAAAATATCTGATTATGTGAGGCTTTTCCTTACCACCAACTCCTTTCTCAGAAATTGGAATTGCATCCTTCAAAAATTCAGTCAATCAGATGGTTATCTATGCAGATAGACTTGGGGGTCTGAATCTGAAAACTGAACCCTCTGGGTGAACTGAAATGGTAATTAGGGGCTTATTATGGATATTAATTCCTGGGACGTAAAAGTCCGCTAAACAAGGCTCAGCGTCGACCTTCTGGGAGAGCGCTTTGGGCTGCGTGAACTTCTGGAGTGTCTCTGTCTGAGCGAGTCCTAGAGGGCTTGAACAGGCAGACACGAGGATGAAATCCGCGGTGGGATAGTTACAGTAGTTGATCTGTAACGTGCTTTTTGTAAAATAAAGATAGTTGTTTAACGTGCTTGATTCAGTGTTTTTACTGAAACTAGACTGGGGCAAGCTTATAAAATAACAATTTACACGTCCATAACTCCCTGAAAGTGATAGTTCAAGTAGATAGAGTAGTAAAGACGGCATATGCTATGCTTGCTTTCATAGGTCAGGGCATTGAGCATAAGAGTCAGGGCATCATAATGCAGCTTTATAGGACATTGGTTAACATTGTCAAAGTAACATTAGCAAATTTGCAGATGACACAAAGCTGGGTGGCAGTGTGAACTGTGAGGAGGATGCTATGAGAATGCAGGGTGACTTGGACAGGTAGGGGGAGTGGGCAGATGCATGGCAGATGAAGTTTAATGCGGAGAAATGGGAGGTTATCCACCTTGGTAACTAAAACAGGAAGGCAGATTACTATCTAAATGGCGTCAAGTTGGGAAAAGGGGAAGTACAACGGGATCTGGGGGTCCTTGTACATCAGTCTATGAAAGTAAGCATGCAGGTACAGCAGGCAGTGAGGAATCGAATATAGGAGCAAAGAGGTCCTTCTGCAGTTGTACAGAGCCCTAGTAAGACCACACCTGGAGTATTGTGTGCAGTTTTGGTCCCCTAATTTGAGGAAGGACATTCTTGCTATTGAGGGAGTGCAGTGTAGGTTTACAAGGTTAATTCCCGGGACTGTCATATGCTGAGAGATGGAGCAGCTGCGCTTGTACACTCTGGAGTTTAGAAGGATGAGAGGATATCTCATTGAAACATATAAGATTGTTAAGGGCTTGGACACGCTAGAGGCAGGAAATATATTCCCGATGTTGGGGGAGTCCAGAACCAGGGGCCACAGTTTAAGAATAAGGAGTAAGCCATTTAGAATGGAGACGAGGAAACACTTTTTCTCACAGAGAGTGGTGAGTGTGTGGAATTCTCTGCCTCAGAGGGCGGTGGAGGCAAGTTCTCTGGATGCTTTCAAGAGAGAGCTAGAAAGGGCTCTTAAAAATAACAGAGTCAGGGGATATGGGGAGAAGGCAGGAACGGGGTACTGATTGGGGATGATCAGCCATGATCACATTGAATGGCGGTGCTGGCTCGAAGGGCCAAATGGCCTACTACTGCACCTATTGTCTATTGTCTGTTGTTAACCCACATTTGGAGTATTGTGTGTAGTTCTAATTGCCCTATTATGGAAAGGGTGTGGAGGTTTTTCCAAAGAGGGGGCTGAATACCTGGAATGCACTGCCATGGATGGTGATTGAGGCAGATATGATAGTGGCTTTTAAGAGACTTTTGGATAGCCATAGGGTGGGAATGGAGGAATATGGATTATTTTGTGGCAGATAAGAGTTGGTCTTGGCATCATGTTTGTCACAGATATTGTGAGCCAAAGAGCCAGTGCTATACTGTACTAGGTTATATGATTTATTAACTGTTGAGATGTGGCAGTTCTTTGTTATATTATTTTTATAAATCTTCCGCTGCTTCACCTTTAACTTTATTGTTATGGCAGCAACGGGTATATTTACTGATGATTGCAAGTTCTGATTTTTTTATTCCTATTTCAGCAGATCTGTCCAACCTGTACTGAGCAGGCCATTCGGTTTGATACCATACATAAATATAATTTGTCACTTAAGAACCAGTCAATGAACACAGCTAACAAGAAAGTGGCTAATCCTAAAACCTTGATATTCAATGGCATTGCCATTGCTAAATGACTGAAAACTTTAGTAAGTCACCTATGGCCAGGCACATAAATGCATCAGACAAATAAAAGCTAGCCATTCACGGCTGGTTAAAATCTGGGCATCCAATATGGGTCTCTTAAAAGCCACTCTTGGTTCTCTAATGCTCTTCTACAATCTATAGGCCATAAATTAGGAATATAATTGAATATTCTCTCCTTTGCTTGACTTGTACAGCTTCAGCAGCACAAGATACTTAGCACCAAACAAGACAAAGTAGCCCACATATTTGACTCCCTGTTCATTCCATGTTCCCATGTTGTTAGTGCACCATGGCTGTAGTGTGTACCATCTATAAGGTCTTTCACTGCAGTTCTATGAAGCCTTTTTGAGAGTGTCACCCAAACCTGTGTTGTCTATCATCAGGGAAGACAGGAAAATCAATTACTTTGCAGAAGCATCACCCCCAAATCACACACCATTCTGACTTGGAAACCTGTCACTATTCCCTCAAATTACCTCTCGAATAAATCTCGAATACTGGGCAGCCACAGTGGCACAGTGGTAGAGTTGCTGCCTTACAGCTCTTGCAGTGGCAGAGACCCAGGTTCGATCCCAACTACGGGTGCTGTCTGCACGGAGCTTGCACGTTCTCCCCGTGACGGCGTGGGTTTTCTCCGAGATCCTCGGTTACCTCCCACACTCCAAAGACGCACAGGTAGCGAGGTTAATTGGCTTGGTGTATGTGTAAATTGTCCTATAGTGTAAGTAGGATAATGTTAATGTGCGGGGATCGCTGGACAGAGAGCCTCTTGAGTGAGTTTGACAGGCCTGATCCAATAATTAATGGAACATTGGGCTATCATAATGAAGCTGCTGCACATTAACAGCCACTCTCTCATGAGATTTGAGGTGCATTGTTGGACCAAAGCAGAGGAAAGAGGGCTGAGAGTAATTTCTCAACTTTGTCTCGTGATGCACCATAGACTGCTATCTCCCATATCTCAGTCTGTCCATCTGCCATTTTTAATGAGAATGTATCCCAGACAAAAATAAAATGTTAAAAATGTCTGTCATGAAATTGTATGTTATGAATGATTGAAACCTTCCAGCAGAGGACATAATGTTACATTACTCTGACCGAGGTGAAATTACATGTCAATGTTTTTAAACTTTACACTATGTTCTGCAGAACTGACGGCTGTCCTTTCTCATTCTAGTCTGGGCTCCAGTGTGCAGTTCTCGTGTGATGAAGGCTATGAGTTGCAAGGGTCCAAAAGCATCACCTGTCTGCGAGTAACTGACATGTTTGCAGCATGGAGTGATCACAGACCATTCTGCCGAGGTGAGACATTACTGACAGTTACCCGTCTGAGCTGATGACTAGTTTTCACCTTCACAGTTGTTCCAAGCCATTATTCTTCCTCATCCCTTCAATTTTGTGAATTGATGTGTCCTTCGTATCAATGCATGATTGAAGGAATGGGGACTGAGAGAAAAATTAATCATTTTAAGTGGATGGGCGGCAATAATGGAGTAACTGCAGATAAGATTCTACTTTCAGCAGCTGCCAAGAATTTCAAGTTGAGAAAGTGTATTTTTAACAACTAATTAGCTGTAATTAAATGTTATGACAGTATAAGTTTTTTTTTAATTTAATTTAACTGTTTTTGACATACATGTTAGCCATCAGCAATTTACCAATGCGCAAATGTGAGATTATATTTTTCAATTTTAATTTTGATAGAATACAGGTTGATCTATTTTAATTATTGCATTCCTAAGAAACTTGCATTATAGAAATTGGGTTATAAAACAATCGTGTCAATGGGAAAAGGGGGTTTGAGGCTAGAGAGTTTTAGACTCGCAATAACAAAGTTAGAAATTGAGTAGGATTTTCAAAATATTTTTTTTTTAATAGCTACTAGACCAAGTGGGACCTGTTGTCACATTGGAGGCCTGGTCCCCCAATGCAATATTCTGCCACTCACCCATAGCCTCCAACTGCGCTGATGTGGCAAAAACTTGTAAAACATAAGATCAATGTGAGCGCATCGCACTCTCCCTCTTCAGTCCCCTATTCCCCTCCTCCATTATCCTCCCACTCCACACACTCCATCAAATCAACCCTCCTCTGCTTCCTCCCCTCACCCCCTCCCTCCCCTCCTTTCTCTTCCCCTCCCCTCCTCCATTACCTCGCCATCCCTCTTCCTACCCCTATCCTCCTCCATTCCCCCTTATCCCCCAGCACTCCCTCCCCCTCCTCTTCACCCTCTCTCTTCTTTCCCCTCTCTCCTCCCCTCCCCCACTCCCTCCTTCACCACTCCCTCCCTCTCCTTTCCCCTACCCTCAGTCACTCCCTTCCTACTTCCATAACCCCTCTCCCCTTCCTATCCCCCTTGACGTCATTGTGAGGTGGAAGATGCTGTGTTTTTTAAAACTGTTGGTTTTTTAAAATGTAAATGAGATCCCATTGTGATGTAATTGCGGGGTGGAACTGCTGACAGGCAGTTTATGTAAATTAGATCCCATTGTGCCATCATATGCTGCTAACGATCAGTGCAGATGGAAGAGATTTTTATCAGTGGTTTTTGTAAAGTTTAAAATGTGAATAACTGGAAAATATACCATCAATCTGAACAAAACCTTGATACAGCACACCACATGACAATGGCAAGTAGGGTGAGCCAAAAATGGTAGTGCTATCCTATACTATTTTGGTGTAATTTCAGGATCACACTCATCACAGACATGCACACAGACAGACAAACAAATAAGATGAGAGTTAAATAAATATATAGAAAGATAATTAGGACTGAGATGAGGAACAACCTTTTCACCCAGAGAGTTGTGAATATGTGGAATTCTCTGCCACAGAAGGCAGTGGAGGCCAATTCGCTGGATGTTTTCAAGAGAGTTAGATATTGCTCTTAGGGCTGGTGGAATCAAGTGATATGGGGAGAAAGCAGGAACGGAGAACTGGTTTTGGATGATCAGCCATGATCATATTGAATGGTGGTGCTGACTTGAAGGGCCGAAAAGCCTACTCCTGCACCAATTTTTTTTTCTATGTGTCTAAAAATAAATCTCTGCCTTACCTTAGAATTGTGCTTGGATTGTCTGCTTATACTTTTCATTTCAAAGCTTGAATCTCTCACAATGCTTCCCTCGAGTGTCAACTTGGATTATGTGCTTATGTCTTTGTTGTGGGATTTGGACTCATAACCTCTTGACTCAGACATGGAAGTGTTTTTTCTGAGCTAAGGATAGCACTTGATGCTTTTAATAGTAAGATTAAAAGAGAACTTACCAGTTTGAAGTTTGATCTGTATTTTATGAGGAGTTACGATGAGGGATTACGTGAAGAACCCCGCCACGACGCATGCGTGTCATTCTTCAAAGCAGCGGTGTGAAATCACAGATAACTGTAATGACTAAACATAGTAATATTAGAGAAGAGATACCAGTTAAGTATATGATCAAGGGTGGGAGCAGAGGGCACGTAATCCCTCATCGTAACTCCTCATAAAATACAGATCAAACTTCAAACTGGTAAGTTCTCGTTTAATCTTACTATTTTACTTCGGAGTCACGTGAGTGACTATGTGAAGATTTTAAAGCTCTGTGATTTCATGCAGTGGAAACGAGTCCATGCATAACGTCTGCCTTGATTATGGGGAGAATAGTGTTAACATCATTAGACATCAATATAATTTGGACATGACATAATAACATAATTTGGACATGAATTCAACATTGAAATCATAAAATTTATTAACACAAATTTATAACCCCTTTTTATGGGTTTAAATTAATTTACAGAACTTAAATTTGTTTCTGCAAACGTTCCAGGTTTCAGTACTGGTTTATTGTAAAATAATTGGAATGTTTTTTCCCCCAGACCTTCCTGCTGCCTTGAGGATTTGGTCCATTGGTACATCCAACTGTATCGCTGCCGATGTAGCTGCAGCCCTGGTGGAATGAGATTTTAAAATATTAGTATCCACCCCAGCCTGTGTTAGCACCTGTTTCAGCCATCTTGAGATGGTCTGGACCATCACTCTTTTGTGTGGTTGCTAGTGGCTGACCAAAAAGTGCCTTCTCATTGCCTCTTAGGATTTTCGTTTTCTCCATGTATAACGACAGATGTCTTACTATACACAGACGGTCATCTGTTGGGTATGACCTAAATTGTATATTGAGGCCTGCTGATCCCTGTCTGTTCTGCTTACTAATTCATAGATATGAAACGTAATATTTTCTGTTGAGGAAGTCATGTTGTCCAGTCTTAGTTTATGCAGTGACTGTACCCTCTGTGCCATGACCAATGCCATTAGCATGACTGTTTTTAATGTCAGTCTGTGTGGGGACAGAGCTGTTGCTGGAGACCAATTCCTGAGCATCTTCAGGATAATACTTACATCCCATATTTGGGAGTACCTGGTTCTTGGGGGATTAGTATTAAAAATTCCCCTCATAAGTTTTTTTACCAGTGGGTGAGTCCCAACAGAGTAACGCTCTGTCCCCTGCCATAGATAAGTCGATAGGGCACTTCTGGCGCAGTTGATGGCACTGTAACTGAGCCCCTCATCATAGTGGAGGCCTGCCAGATATTCCAGAACAGACGGGATGTTCATGTCTCTGTAGGCGATGTTGTTTTTATGGCAGTGCATCGCCCACTTCCTGATATAGACCAGATACTGTTTTTTGGTTGACTGTCTTTGGGCCGCCGAGATCATGTTCACTGTTCGGTCCGTCAGTCCCAGTTGTAGTAGAGGTGTTTTTAAAACTCTACAAATTAATAAGTTCAAATGTTTATGGCATGGGTGGCTATCCCTTGTTACGGGATGTAGCAATAAATCTGGTCTATGTGGGATGGTGATACATGGTTCTAATACCATGTTTAATACCACTGGGAATCATGGTTGAGTAGGCCAATCGGGTACTACCAATACCAGACGCAGAGTCTTGTTGTATTTCCCTTAATACCCGACTGATGAGGCAGGAAGGAGGGAATGCGTAAATAAACAATTCCCCCCCCCCCCCCCCCCCCCCCCCCCCCCAATGCAGCAAAAATGCATCTGTCGCCACTGCCCCAGGGTCTGGTTCCCATGAAACATAATTTGATAACTGGTGGTTAAGTCTGGATGCGAATAAATCGATATCTGGTGTTCCATATTTTGCTGTAATATGAGCAAATACTTTTTTATTCAACATCCATTCGGTGTTTTCATTAAATTTGCGTGACCTGGTGTCTGCCACTAAATTTAGTCTTCCTGGTAGGTAAGTGGCTGATATCCAAATATCTCTCTGGATACACCATTGCCAAATTGTATTAGCCAGATTGTCACATGATGTCGATTTGTTTCCACCCATGTGGTTAATGTATGCTACCACGGTGGTATTGTCTATCTGTAGTCTAACATGCTGGTGATATGATCCAGTACAATATGACTTTAGGCCATGGAATGCACCCAACATTTCCAGGTAGTTTATGCCCAGTGTGAGTAATAATGATGCCTCCTGAGCAGTCCATCTACCTTCACAGCTGGTGATGGTATTGGTGGCTCCCCACCCAAGTGCACTGGCATCAGTTTGTAGTACCATGGAAGGGTTACTGACAATGATTGGATTGGAACAAAGCCAGATGTTATCTATCCACCATTTTATTCCATTTTAGCTTGCTTGGCAGTTTCATAGGTCTGTCATAGGACCTGCATTAATTTAGAGTGCTTGTATTTTTGCTCTCTGTAAGTTTTGGTTATGTAGAGGTCTAAATTGTGTGGCTGGAAAGGCAGCCACCATTTGCCAATTACTTTTGCTACCAATCTGATGGATGGTTTGCTGATGTCAATGAGGTTATGCAAGCCTCTATTAATTCTGTAGCCTTTCCCTTATGCAGAGTCACCGACATGTGAACTGAGTCAATGGTGAAACCCCCAAATAGTCCATAGTAGTGGAAGGCGTTAGTTTAGATTTAACTGGATGGATAATAAATCCCAGTTTTCAAATAACTGTTTTGTGGCTGTTACAGTTTGTTTGGCCAATTCCAAAGTTTTGTCCACAATGAGTATGTCATCTAAATATGCCATGACCATGTGTTTACGTTTCCGTAGAAACGCTATAGCTGGTTTCAAAATTTTTGTGAACAGCCTGGGGCTGATGACCCATTTGGCAGTGCTTTATACTGTCAGAGTTGCCCATCCAGTTGAATTTTAAGTAACATCTGTGGTCACCTCGTATAGGCACTGAATAGTAAGCATCTTTTAACTCGATTCTGGCCATGAAGTGACCTTTGGTAAATTAATTGTTTAGCAGTAACAAAGGTATCCATTTTGTCAGATCTATGGTGATGCGACAACCACCATCTTTTTTGTTTTTGATAAATATATTGGACACGAATTCTAATGGTTCGTGTTGAGTTTTCTCAATTACACCTTTTAAGTAAAGCCGCTCCAGTTCAGCTTGCGCTTTTGATTTTTCTTTATCAGAAGGCACGAACATTCGGTTCGGTTTATATTGAACTGGAGGGCTGTACTTGTGTATAAACTCTATTGTATATCCCTGGATACTGCTTAAGATGTAAGTATCGGTTGTTAACATGCTCCATGCATTCAGAAAAGAGTGTAGTCTCCCCCCAACCTCCATGCTCCCTGTATTTTGTAGGGAACCAGACCCACCTACCTCGATAGTTACTACCAGTGGCAGGTTTCTCGCTGCTGTTGTTGCGCTGGTGTCTGGATTTTCGGTTTGGTTGGCGTTGGAGGTCCCCGCATCTTCCAAGAAGGCCGGCCTGGGACATGGCCTAAAAAGACTCATGTTTTGAATACCGGGCCTTCGAGCTTTCACCAGTTCTGCTGGTGGGTGCGTAGGGGTGCTGTCTTTGGCTGTAGTGTTTGTTGGAGTCCATTTTATTAGTCCAGTAGGTTCTCTTGCTCCTGCACCCCTTGCACACTTGTCTTTCCTTCTGCGGACCCCTCTTCCAGGTCAGCCCAAAACTGACCCACAGTGCTTCCCTCTGATGAGGTAGAAGCACTGTGCAGCCCTTCAAGAAGTACTGCTGTGGGTTTATCATAGGGCCCACAGTGACCCGACTCCATCTCCCGGAGTCTGTCACATTGGAGCAAATGCTCCACACACCGCTCCATCCGGCTCCAGCGCTCTCGGTCGCTGGCCGCCAGCGGTTGTTCAAAGTCGGACTCCTCTGAGTCCACGACCTTGTTTGTTTTTGTGTCTAGCCTTTCCGCCCGGCTGCGTGGATCTGGCCGGTGCGGAGGCGACATCGGGCACAGCTGATCCCACTATCGGTGATCCGAGTGCCGCTGGCTGCTGCTGGTTGCCCGCGGTCCTCCTTCACCAGCTTTGTCCTTACTGCCCTGCCGTGGAGTGGATCTGGCCGGTGCGGAGGCAACATCGGGTACAGCTGATCCCATCTAGCCCACCAGCGTTGTCGCAGCCCGTTGGTTTCTCCACCTGTAATTGGCATGGTAAAAACATAAAAAAGACCGCAGCTCTTACCTGCAGGTCCAGGTTAAAATTGTTGCTATGGGGGAACGTCGTTCCACCCCGTCTCCTGCCGTTTTCGACTTGTCCAAAAAGTCGACGGCCCCATTTGAATAGTCTCCCGCCCGGCCGTGGTGTTCTGGCCGGCGCGGGACCAAAAGTCGGCACAGCTGATCCCTTACGGGGCTTGTGCCTTCAGCTGCTGCTGGTTCCCGCAACTTCGTGGTCCTCCCCAGCCAGCTTTACTCGCAGCACTTGTGGACACTATTTTGTCCATCTTCCCCCCCTGTGTAAAAACAGCGCGGGGACAAAAACTACCGCAGAGTAAATCACTTATCTGCAGGTCGCGGTTTCAAACTTACCGCTGCGGGGGACGCTCCACCCCGCCTGTCGTTTCGCAAGCGTGAAAGCGATATGACACGCATGCGTCGTGGCGGGGTTCTTCACGTAGTCACTCACGTGACTCCGAAGTAAAATCTTTAGTTTACCATTTGGAAAGTATCAGCAAATTATTTATTTTTTTCGAACTGAAACATTTTCAAAGGGTCTTCATCCTGAAATATCGACTCTGTTTCTTTTTCCATGGATGCAGCCTTTACCTGCTGAGTATTTCTAGCTGTTTGACTTTGTTTAGTATTTACTACCCCATAACCAGTAGATTCAGCAATATGTTGCTGAATCTCAGTTGTAGGGCAGTTAACACTTTTTCTTCTAAACATTTGGTGGAGATAATATAATTTGAATTTTCATCTAAAGACCTAATTCATTTTGTTCACTTGTAAATGCAATATTTCAGCTCAAAAATAATGAATGAAGTACATCTTCAGATACATATTTTTAATGATTAATGATATTGCAACTCTACCTCATGAGGCCCAAGTAAAATACTATTGCCAATGCTCACATATGAACGGACAGCAAATCTGTTTGTCCCAGTGGCACAGCAGAGAGCTAAGCTTTTGTACTTGGCTTCAGAAGTGGATCGTCAGCTTTGAGAATATCCACATATGATTTGGATAGAGAGCTTAAAATATATTGTTTTCATTCTGAATGCAGATAGGGAGTAATTCTTGGAGTGTTAATGAGCAGGAACCTTCAACCTAAAGCAAGACATTTCCTACAAGACTTTGCATTGCAAAAGCAAGTGCAAAGTCAAATTACTCCCACAGCAAAGCTTTCAATATTTAAAAAGCTTGCTTAAGATGTATAATTCACCTAAAGAAAGTTCTCGTAATGTGATTAATTAATATGAGACAAGAAGCTTCAAATGCCAGCTCCCCATGCTGTATGAAGATAAGGACTACTTTAGTTTTTAAAATCCAAAACAATGAATCATCTGTTCATTAACGGATAATTCTGTTTGCAAACTGTAAATGCAGGAGTGTTGTGTTTCTGACTTGGAGATTCAAAGCTCAAATTTGACATTAGCTTTGGATTTACTAGCTTAATGGGTTGAAAAATTCCTCTCTCACATCGAGACGATTTTGTATCAAGCTAGGATTAAGCTTGTGAGACATTAGGCCAGGTCATGTGGGAGTAATGATGGCAAAACTATCTTTTTGCGTTATCTTGCAAAGTCAGAGTTTCCAGTTTAGACATGCTACATGCAAACAGCCTTCCAGCCCACCAAGTCTATGCCAACTGTCAATCACCCATTCACACTATTTCTCTGTTAACCCACATTCTCATCCACTCTCTACATCCTAGGGGCAATTTACAGCAGCCACTTAATCTACAAACCCGCTTTTCTTTAGGATGTGGGAGGAAAGTAGAGCATCTGGAGAAAACCCACACAGTCACATGGAGAAAGTGCAAATTCCACACAGGTCAGGATGGAACCTGGATGTGCGGGGATCGCTAGTCAGTGCGGACTCAAGCCAAAGGGCCCGTTTCCGTGCTGTATCTCTAAACTAAACTAAACTTTTAGTTTCGAGATACAGCGTGGAAACGGGCCATTCGACCCACCGAGTCCACGCCGACCTGTGATCCCCGTACACTAGCACTATCCTACACAGTAGGGACAATTTACAATTTTTACTGAAGTCAATTAGCTACAACCCCGTACCAGTGTGGGAGGAAACCGGAGCACCCAGTGAAAACCTACATGATCACAGGAGGAATGTAAAACTCCTTACAGGCAACACCCGTAGTCAGGATTGAACCAGGTCTCTGGTGCTGTAAGGCAGCAACTACCGCTGCGCCATCGTGCCTTCCACAAATTATACGCAATACGCCAATTGTGGCCTCCGAATAGTAGCCAGGATGTAGGGTACAAATTACTTCAGGAGATAGAAAAAGCACGTAGGAAGGGCAAAGTTATGAGGGGGTAGACGGGGAAAATCAGGTTGCTACTGAATCCTAAGAGAACGAATGTGTAGAATGTCTTCCAAATAGCTTCTTAAAGCAGCTCATGGCTGAGCCCACTAAGAAAAAGGCATTTCTGTATTTATTGGGCAATAAACCAGATTTGATAGGGAGCTTGAGGTGAAGGAACCCTAGGAGGCTGTGATTATAATATGATTGAATTCAACCTGCAGTTGGAGAGGGAGAAGCTGAAATCAGATGCATCAGTATCACAGTTGAGTAAAGGTAACTACAGAGAAATGAGGGAGGAGCTGACTGAAGTTGATTGGAAGGGGACTCTGACTGGAATGTCGGTGGAGCAGCAATTGCAGCAGTCAGGAATTTCTGGCAGTTATTCGGACAATGCAGTGTCTTCTCATCTCAAAGAGGAAGAAATATACTAAGAGGAGAATGAGGCCACCATGGCTGATGAAGGAAATCAAAGACAGCACAAAAGCAAAAGAGAAGGCATTTAACAATACAATACAATACAATACAATACAATACAATACAATACAATACTGTTTATTTGTCATTTGAACCTCACATGAAGTTCAAACGAAATTTGGTTTCTGCAGTCATACAAGAAAAGAACCAAGACACACACCAACACAATTTACACAAACATCCATCACAGTGAATCTCCTCCTCACTGTGATGGAAGGCAAAGTCTTGTCTCTCCCCTGCTCTCCATTCCTCTCCCGAAGTCAAAGTCAAAGCCCCCGGCGGGCGCTAGCAAGTCCCACGACGACTTAAAGCCGCGGCGGGCGATGCAAGGCCCTGCCTAACATGGCAAAGATTAGCGGGAAGCTTAGAAGGATGATGGGGTTCTCACCAAATAATGAAAGGCCGAGATAGAATGGATGTGGGGAGGATGTTTCTAGTAGTGGGAGACTCTAGGACAAGAGGACATAGCCTCCAAATAAAAGGACTACATTTAGAATGGAGATGAGGAGGAATTTATTTAGCCAGAGGGTGGAGAATCTGTTCAATTCATTGCCACAGACAGCTATGGAGGCCAAGTCACTGGGAATTTTTAAAGCGGAGATTGATAATTACTTGATTAGTAAGGATGTCAATGGTTACGGGGAGAAAGCTGGAGAATGGAGTTGAGAGGGAAAAATAGTCAGCCATGATCGAATGGCAGAGCAGACTCGATGGCCCAAATGACAGAATTCTGCTTCTATAGTCCCTCAGACTCATTGAGAATATATTGCAAAAGCTCTCTGATTAACTGGCAAAGTGGCCTTCCCAGTCAGTTACTTCAGGGCAAAGATTTTATGAACTGTGAAACTTCTTTTATTGTTGAATATGACAGCACTTCTATTGCTTTGGAAAATGTCTCCAATCTATTTTAAAGTTGCCATTTACATTAGCCGCTCTCATCCCATACAGTATACAGTGTGTTTCAGCAAAAATGAATTGAGATAAGGTTTAGCACCAATTGAATGCGTACAGGTTTAATGATAGCTTAATGGAATTATGGCAAACTTCTATTCACAGTGATAAATAATGCTTAATACTAATTGAGCATTGTTCTGATTAATTTCATACTGATTTGTTGCAGCTCAAGTCTGTGGTGCCCGTCTGAATGGACCTGCTGGAGTTATTACTTCCCCCAATTTCCCAGTTCAATATGACAATGACGCACACTGTGTATGGGTGATATCTGCCCCTGATCCTCACAAGGTAGGTCCTTTTCATTTTACATAGCATGCATTTTCATTCTTCCAAATTGTGTATGAGCGTTGGCTCAGCAACACATCATTCCTTGGAAAAGCCTTTTGCTGCTTGTTGACGCCCAAATTCTTTTTCCCTTCTTTGTGGGAAAGCCCTTGTGGCTAAAGGGATCAGGGGGTATGGAGAGAAGGCAGGTACAGGATGTAAAAGGACTTGTTCGACACACAAAGTCTCTTACTAAGTATCTTTATTAAAGTCACTACACACATTATGCTCTAGCTGTCTGTGGTCATCACTGGGACTAGAGAGAGAGCTAGAGGTGGGGAAGCTACAATTATACAGGAGACAATGGGGAGTGGTTAGTAGTGGTGAGGTCACTATGTTAAAGGAGCATGCACTGATCTACATCCTTCCTCTTGGAAATAAAGCGACCACGGCTCATACGCTAGAGGCAAACCAGAAACAGTTAGAAAACATAATGACGCAGACTACTCACACACTCTGTACCGGACAGGCGGCTTGACCAAACGCCCAGAGCGGGTGCGCAACCCGCCTTCCCCTTCAACCGCAGGAGCTACAGGAACGGGGGCAGGGACAGAGATGGGAGAACCGGGAGACAACTCCCTGATTCTGATACGAGTTCCTCCCATGGTGATTCAACTGTGTTTTCGCTTTTGAGTGCACCTGCATTGATAACGAATCCCACTTCTGACACCATGTAAAAGATCTTGTTCGACACACAAAGTCTCTTACTAAGTATCTTTATTAAAGTCACTACACACATTATGCTCTAGCTGTCCGTGATCATCACTGGGACTAGAGAGAGAGCTAGAGGCGGGGAAGCTACAATTATACAGGAGACAATGGGGAGTGGTTAGTAGTGGTGAGGTCACTATGTTAAAGGAGCATGCACTGATCTACACAGGATACTGAGTTGGATGTTCAGCCATGATCATATTGAATGGCAGTGCAGGCTCGAAGGTCCGAATGGCCTACTCCTGCACCTATTTTCTGTTTCTGTTTCTAATTATATTTTCCGAAAATTGGGTGATACCTAAAAATATTAAAGGGAATTGGAACAGTTTACACTGGGAAATAAAAAGGTAATTTTCAATGATAGAGTACAAAGTAATGCAAATGAAATTTCCTTGACCACGGCCCCTTTTACCAAAGAAATATTGTTTTAATATAGCAGCTTTTGATATCGTGTGATGCACCAAAATGTTAAATTAAATTAAATGATATGTCAGACAAGATGCTCTTATATGATTTTTTTAATATGCACTTGTGGTGCGTAGGTCTCGAAACGAAAGAGAGGAGTCAGGTATTTCGAGAGGCACCTTTATTTGTGTTCCTCCCGGTTGTAGGGAAGTTCACACGAGAGAAAGATGGCACCCAAACCCCTGCCTTTAAACTCTCTGGTTAAGGGCCTCCTCCGGACTGAACCACTCCCGTGCCGAGGGGTTCAACAGTTAGGATGGCACGACCCTTGGGAGCCGCCACACACTCATTTTTGAAATGTAGGATCACACAAATTGCCACAAAGAGCAATCTGATCGTTAACTCATAATCTTTACTGTGTGATGCTGGTTGAGATCTATGTATTAGCAAAGATCTGGGGTAGAATCCCTGTAGTTGCCTAGGGGGTAGATGAAGCCCAGGATCTATCATCCAAAACCCAGCACTACCAGCAGTTCTGTGCCCCGTTAGCACCGGTGTGAGTTATCAGACCAGAATAAATGTTCAAGAGTGGGTACGAACGTGGATGCTTCAGATATGGAGGTCAAAGTAAACCATTCAGCCATGAGCAATGCATAGTGGAAAGTATTTGTTCAGCTGGCTCTCCATTCAGCACTGGACCACATGGACAATATAAACACATACATCAGGCTCTTGTTCATTGACTGCAGCTCTGTGTTCAACAACATCATCCCTAACATCATCCATTCCAAACCTGTTTCCAAAGTTGAGGAAACTGGATATCTTTGCATCTGGATCCTCGACTTCCTCATCAACAGAATACAATCATTTTGAATTGGCCACAACACTTCCTCCTCTCTAGCCATCAGCACGAGGGGACCTTAAGGCTGTGTGCTCAGTCCTCTGTTCTACTCACTACACCCATGACATTGTAGCCAGACACAGTTCCAACCATCTGTAAATTTGCCAACAACACCACTGTTGATGGACAAATTATGTGTAATGATGAGTTTTGGAGGAAGTTTGATCATTAGACTGAATGGTGCCAGAATAACAACATTGCTCTCAATGTCAGTAAGACCAAGGAGCTGTTTGATTATTTTGAAAGAGGAAGGCTGAGGATCCACAAACCTGCTTTCATCAGTGGAGAGAGTCAAGATTTTCATGTTCCTGTGTGTGCATATCTCTGATGATCTGTCCTAGATCCAACACATTAACGCAATCATAAACAAAGCTCATCCACACCTCTCCTTCCTTAGAAGAGAGAGGAGATTCAGTATGTCGATTAATATTCTCTCGAACTTCTACCGGTGCAGGTAGAGAGCATATTTACTGGTTGCATCACGGCCTGGTTTGGCAACTTGAATGTGCAGGAACTGCCCGGTCCATCACAGGTACTGACCTCCCCACCATCCTAGGGATCTATAGAAGGCACTGCCATAAAAAGACAGCCAGCATTATCAAGAACCCACACCACCCTGGCCACACTCTCATTTCACTCCTGCCATTGGGAAGAAGATATAGAAGTTTGAAAACCATGATCTCCAGGTTCAGGAGCAGCTTCTTCCCAACAACTATCAGGCTATTGAACGCTACGAACACCAACTATCAACTACAGACTGTCTGGGTTGCACCAATATTGTTCTTTTTTAAATTTATTTAACTTTTTTGTTTAACATGTTATCTATTAAATACGGTTTTTACAATCCTGGTATGCTGCAGCAAATAGGAATTTTGTTCTGTTTCAGTACATATGATAATTAAACACTCTTGACTCTTGAGCTGTTTCCAGCATCTGATGGTAGATTATGATGTCTGGGTACAGTACCTTCTCTTTTCCTTTCTTCTATTTTACTAATCTTTCCCTCAGTTTATTGAGCTCTCGCTGGGGTGATTATGCCATGTTCCCTGTGTTCTCACCCATATGACAACAGCGCTGTACAGATGATCGCAGTTACAAAGAGAAGATGTTCCATTGTTGAAAAAAAATCAATGCTTTTGTCTCAAAAGTATTTTGTTTGTTTTCTCCTATACACCGTCAGATATGCTGGATTATGACAAAAATTGCAGAACCACCATGAAATAAGACTTACATTCTAACATGCATTTAAAACAAGAGTCATTGGATAATGATGACAAGCGAGAATTCCAATCCAGTTGTCTCTGGTTTGTATCAGCGAAGTCAACACTAATTTGCAACATAGTTCATCCTGCCAGAGAAGTAAATGTGTGTCCCTGCTGTCACTTGTTCCTTCACTATTTTACATGTTTCAATAAGCTGCTACCCCTGTCAAATATACAACTCTGTGTATTGGTTTAGCTTTACTTACGGGCTATGTTTAACCTTGAAAGATTCAAAATGAGAAAAGTAAGGCTCGAAGGAACGATTGTCCGAAGAAGTGTTCCGACCTGAAACATGGCCTGTTCTTTTTCTCCAGAGATGCTGCCTGACCTGCTGGATTACTCCAGCTTTTTGTGTCCATCTTTGATTGAAAAAGAGGCCAGCTCTGTAAAGGATGTCCAATCTGCATTGGCGTGAGCGTGACATTCTATGGAATTTATAAAAAGTTGAAACAACTTTTATGAAGTTTAGTCATGGCTCAGTAATCTTGAAAAGCCATGGTACTGAACATCTTGACAACTTGCAATGTATCTTTGGGAAGCTGATTAAAATACATTTAAAATAATAATATGTGGTAACAGCCATGGAGAATAATTGATGGAGTAATTTACATTTTAATAAGGACTTTTAGAGCAAGTAATTCAATCATCAGGACTGGGAGTTCAATCAGAAACCCAACAGGAGTCTCAGGTGGGAATGACCTGGCAGCTACCTTCATTGCTATTTTCCCACATACTGTGAAAGCATTAAACCTCTGTCCCACGGTACGAGTTCATTCCAAGAGTTCTCCTGAGTTTGCCCTGATTCGAATTTGGAGAGTTACGGTAATAGCCACTCGTCGGTACCCGGGGCTCTCGTGGACATTTTTCATCACGTTGAAAAATCTTCGCGAGTCTTCCCGGGCTTAACTGCCGTTAGCGCTAAGAGACGACCCCGACGTACCCGCTACGTTCATTCTACGTGCTTACCACGAGTTTGATTTTTTTAAAACTCGGGAGAGCTCTTGGAATGAACTCGCACCGTGGGACAGGGCTATTAAGGGCATGATCCACTTTCCCGAGTCCTCGGCCGAGTTGAAAGGACCTAAAAAAAATCAAGATTTTTGTGATCTACAAACTCCTGCTGCCGACTATTTTTTTACTCGTGGACTTTTTTGTCATGATGAAAAAAACATCCCGACTTACCTGATGCCCCGAGTACCAACGGCTGGCATTACGAGCCGCTACAAAATATCTACGGACTCCTATGGCCTCCTACGGGCTCACTACGGACTCCTATGGACTCGCTATGGACATTCTCCGAGTTTGAATTAAGGGGAAAACTTGGGGGAATTCGTGAGTAACTCGGGAATGTGGAACAGGCCCTTTAGCATCATTGTTATCTATCTAATAAACAATTATTTCTGTAATAAAGAAATTAATTAAAGACATCTTAATTAGTGCTAAGATCATCAAAATAATGCACATCAGATTATAAATATTGACCCAAATTTTAGGTGACTGCAGGAAATTATTTTAAATCTATAAAAACACTTTTCAGTTGCCGGCCAAGGTTGCAGTGAGATAATCTGACAGACTTCCATTAAACATATATCATTTTTGAACTAGTGTAATCTAGTTGAATAAAGTGCTAGAATGGAGCTATCTAATCGCTTGTAGACACAAAATGCTGGAGCAACTCAGCGGGTGAGGCAGCATCTATGGAGATAAATAATTGGCGACGTTTCGGGTCGAGACCCTTCTTTGGAGGTTAGCTGATTTGGCTGAATAGCTAAAAACCTCAATGGCTTTGCAGGTTAGCTCATTTTCCAATAGTACGTTGCATTGATGTCTCATTAGGATTGCCCTGTTTGGCATAATTTTATGCAAGACAAAAAACCATGATGGGCTTTATCTTCAGACCAAGTCTGCAGTGCATCAGAGTCATTGACAACCAAAAAAATAGGCTGAACTTCCCTAAGTTTCATTTTTTATTCATCCTATCTCCATTTTTGATTTTTACACTATCTTCGTATTCCAAAGTGTGCCTTCATTGTCGATTCATGTTGACTTCATTCCTTCGCGGGAAAACAACACCATACACCTCTGCACATCGATGGAGCTGATGTGGAAAGGGTCAGCAGCGTGAAGTTCCTAGGACTCCACCTGTCAGATGACCTGACGTCCACGACCAACACCACAGCACTGGTCAAGAGAGCCCAGCAGCGACTACACCCTCTCCGAAGACTACGGAAAGCAGGTCTCCCCACTACACACCTATGAACTTTTTATAGGGGGACAATCGAGAGCACATTAACCTACGGCATCACTTCCTGGTTTGGGAGCTGCAAGGCGTACGAACGGCACCAACTAGACAGGATTGTGAAGACCGCTAGCAGGATTATTGGTGCTCCACTCCCTTTCCTGCTGGACATATACAGGAAGAGATGTATCAGCAGAGCCATCTCCATCATCAAAGACCCCTACCACCCATCGCATCACATATTCTCCATCCTGCCATCTGGGAAGAGGTACAGGAGCATTAGCTGCAAAACCAGCATGATGCCCCTCAGCTTCTTCCTGCAGGCTATAAGATTGATAAACGGACTTTGCCCCCTGCCAAAGTATCGCGCACCAACCACCAACCTGGACACACTGCAGCAGAGCCACTGTCGTGCCGCTGCTGATCGGAACGCCTGTTGATGTTTAGTAGAGAGTAGAGTGTTTAATTTGTTCATGATATATGTATTTTTATTTCTATTTATTTTTTACTGCACACTGAATGGACACTGGTTGAGCAACGTTTTTTTGTTTCCTCTGGGTATGTGAGTACTCAGGAAAATGACAATAAAGATATACTATTCATGTCGGTTTCTTTCTTAGTTCAGGGCCTCTTCATAGTTTTCCACTTTGCCCCCTCTGTTTTGTTGCTGTGGAAAGTTTGTAGGTTGTATTAGCTGAGTAACCCATCATTATTCTTTTGCATCCTTAAATTATTGCTTTATAAACCCAATCAGCGGTTATCATAGATTTATAGCCATGGTGACAGATCTTCCCCACTGCATGTTACTATGCCATCTCTTCATATCTGATTTACACTATTTACTATTAATTGAAGTAAGCTGGAGGCAATCAATAATGAATGTGCAAAATATTATTGATGAGGTTTAGTTTTTGATTCATTGCAAACATTTTTGTTCAGTTGTACAAACATCAGACAAAATTATCATATTTCCATTAATGCCTGAATCATTTTTGTCCCATCTTTATCAATTATTTTCAAAAACAATGGCTAAATGGATAAAAAATGTTATTTTCTGTTATTTTCTCTCAATACAACTGTATTTCTTCATCAACTACAAGCTTGTAACTCTGAATCCCCTGTCTGTCCTTTCCTTGAAATATTCAGAATATATTCATCAGTCAGGGGAGTGGTATTTGCAGAAGTGATTAACTTCCTTCTGTGGTTACAGACAGCTCACTCAGCTTTCATGCTCAACTTGCACAGAATGATTGAACTATATAAACTAATTAGATGTCCTTTACCCAATACTGCAGGGTCATATTTTTACCTTTCTAGATTTAAACACCTTATTACAACTAGTTTTGCTGTGTACCATTTACACAGTAACAACTGATATCTGAACTCTACTGTTGGCAGCACATTGGTAAAGTTGCTGCCTTAAGGGCCTGTCCCACTTGGGCGTCATTTGCGCAGCACGCAGGTGGCGCGCGAGGATATTGAGAATCACAAAATCCTGGGGCGCTGCGCGCTACCGTGCGTCACTGCCTACGCCATAATGCCTCACCACGCGCCATGCACACATAATGCACGCCAAGTGGGACAGGCCCTTGACAGCACCACAAGTTTGATCCTGACTACAGGTGTTGTCTGCATGGAGTTCATACATTCTCCCCGTGACCTGCATGGGTCTTCTCTGGGAGCTCTGTTTTCCTCCCACACTCCAAAGATTTGTCGGCTAATCGGCTTGGCAAAATTGTAAATTGTCCCTGATGTGTGTCGGATAGTGTTAATGTGCGGGGATCATTGGTCGGCGCGTACTCAGTGGAACCATCTCATTCTTGTCGTCTTGATGTGACATAGTGGAAGGACCATTATTTTGTGTAATTTGTTCAACATTTCATTTGCTTTTCAAGAAGGTACATTTTGCTTTGTGCTGTTGGTGTGCACTTGATTTTCTGATGGAATAATTCTCAAGCTTTCTACTTGTTCATTCAATTATTTTCGATTTTCAACATCAATGTACATTAAAATAAAATGTGTAAGTAGTGCATGGTGAAGACTTCAAATCCCTGGGGCACTGGAATTAGTTGCAATACTGTAAAAAAATGGTATATAAATGAACATTCTAATGTACTCTTTAAAAATGCCATCTCCTTGTTACCACCTCTAAACCCATGTTCTGCTGATGATCTTGTAGATAACTTTAATTCCAAAATTGTGAAAGTTATAGATGTCATTGCACCTGTTACGGTTAAAACGATTTCTGGTAAGCAAAAGGCGCCCTGGAGAAAAGCTGCTTTTGTAACAGCCCAGAAAAGAGAATGCCGGAAAGCTGAACAAAACTTCATATTCACCATGACATCTATAAAGAGAGCCTCCGTGCCTACAATTTAGACTTAAAAAGTGCTAGAGAAACATTTGTCTCCAATATCATTAACAACAACACTAATAAGGCAAAAACCCTATTTGCAACTGTTGACAGACTGACCAACCCCCCAACACAAATACCACCTGAACTCCATTCCACGCAGAAATGCAATGAGTTTGCATTCTTTTATACTGATAAAATTGAAGGCATCAGACATGCCATCAATATCTCCGCTTCAAACAAAAATGTTGGATCAACACCCTGTTTAGGCAAAAGTAACGTGGCAATGATGACTTTAATGTCATAGACTCTAAAACTCTTGTGAAACGGTGACACAACTAAGGCCATCCACCTGCTGCCTTGATGCTTTACCTACCAACTTCTTTAAGAATGTTTTTGACTGCCTAGCAATAGACATACTGCAAATAGTTAACAGCTCTCTTCAATCAGGCAATTTCCCAAAAGCCTTGAAAACTGCAGTTATTAAACCCCTTTTAAAAAAGCGGAGCCTAGATGCCTCTATTATTAACAACTATAGACCAATATCAAACCTATCTTTCATAAGTAAAATCATTGAGAAAGTTGTCCTCCAGCAACTTAATCACTTCCTAGCTTCAACTGGCTGCTACGACAACTTCCAGTCAGGATTTCGACCTCTTCATAGCACCGAGACCGCCCTTATTAAAGTTGTAAACGACATCCGTCTTAACACAGACTCTGGCAAAGTTTCAATATTAATGCTATTAGACCTCAGTGCTGCATTCGACACTGTTGATCACTCAATACTTTTGGACAGGTTGGAAAAATGGGTGGTGCTTTCAGGCTGGTTCAGATCATATCTACAAGATAGGAACTATTTTGTTTCCATTGGCGACTTTGTATCGGAACCAACCAATGTGACGTGTGGAGTCCCGCAAGGTTCGATCTTAGGGCCCTCTTTATTCAACATCTACATGCTTCCACTAGGGCAAATCATGCGAAATAATAATATTGACCACCACTGCTATGCCGATGACACCCAAATCTATGTAGCACTATCACCCAATGACTATCGCCCCACAGATCTGCTGTGCCAGTGCATTGAGCAAGTCAAAGACTGGATGTGCCAAAATTTCCTCCAACTAAATAAGGACTAAACGGAGATAATTGTTTTTGGAGCTCAAAAAGAAAGGCTTAAAGTAACCCAACACCTTCACTCTCTGCCCCTGAAAACTTCAAACAAAGCCAGAAATCTTGGGGTTATTATGGATTCAGATTTACATTTCGACAGTCACATCAAATCAGTAACAAAATCGGCCTACTATCACCTCAAAAACGTAGCAAGATTAAGAGGACTCATGTCAGTTCAAGACTTAGAAAAACTTGTACATGCCTTTATTACTAGTAGGCTAGATTATTGTAACGGTCTCCTTGCAGGTCTTCCGAAAAAAACTGTCAGGCATCTACAGATTGTTCAGAACGCTGTTGCTAGAGTTCTAACAAAGACCAAAAAATTTGAACACATTACACCAATTCTTAAATCCTTACATTGGCTCCCTGTATGTCAGAGAATTGATTTCAAAATCCTGCTGCTCACCTATAAATCACTACATGGTTTAGGGCCAAAGTATATCACTGACATGCTTCCACTATATAAGCCTTCTAGACCGCTAAGATCTTCTGAGACCAATCTGTTAGTGATTCCCAGAGTAAATACAAAACATGGGAAAGCAGGATTTAGTTACTATGCAACAAATAGCTGGAATAAACTTCCTGAAGATTTAAGACTTGCCTCAACTTTGACCACTTTTAAAAGAAGGCTGAAAACTTTTATGTTTACTTTAGCTTTCAGCTAAATCTTAACTACATTGCACTTTTAACTTTTGCACTTTTTATAATGCATTTTTAATTTTGCTTTATTTTCTTTTAATTCTTCTATTTTATTTCATTATATTATTTCATTTTATTGTATGACATGTTTTTATGTGAAGCACTTTGAGTCTGCCTCGTGTATGAAATGTGCTATATAAATAAAGTTGCCTTGCCTTGCCTTGCATGGCAAAATGGATGTGTGTGGATGTGAGGTTGGTCTGGGCTGGGTCAAATGATAAATGTCATGGTGAGACTTGAATTCCAAGAGAGAGTGTTGAAGCTATTTCAGCAGAAGTTAACTTTGTTGTGCTGGAATCCAATACAAAATAGAAAATAGTGAATACACCCGTCAAGTCAAGCAATGATGTACAGTGAATCAGAGTGAATGTTCCAGTTCAGGGTCCCTCCAACAGCATTGGAAACAGGAGGAATCTCTGGAGGACATGGATAGATGACGATGCAGGTCAGAACCCTTCTTTGGACTCACAACATTTCCTGTCCATGTCCTCCAGAGATGTTCCTGACTTACTCCAGCACTTTTTTTTTTTTTTTTGTAAGCTAGCATTTGCAGTTCCTTGTGTCTCTGTGTTTACTCCAGTCACATTAGTAAATTAGCAAGCAGAGATAAGACATGGTCACACACACACATCCATCTCCGATGCCATGTGGGAAATCCTGACAGCTCTTGCTGTCTAGATGTCCACGTATGTGGGAAGCACAGGGTGATGAAACATGAGTGGTGGCTGTTTTAACTGTTGTGCCTTTGTAAGACAGGGAGACATGGATAGCATGGTGTAAGAGATACTACTTTAGCACATGTAGGTAGGGAAGGAATGGGTAAACTGCTAGACTGAACAGAGGACTAGGCAGACAGTACAGGCATTGCTAGAATGCATCTTATTCAGCCACCAGTATTCACTGGAGAACAAAGGCAATTGTTCTTCAGCTATTACTGCTCGTCTATGCTGGTAGCAAAGACACATTCATAAAATATCTTACACGTTATTATAAGCTGTGGGCGGCACAGTGGCATGGCGAGTAGAGCTGCTGCCTCATGAGACCTGGCTTCAATCCTGGCCTTGGACACTGCCTGTGTGGAGTTTGCACGTTCTCCTTGTTAACAGTGTCGGTTTTCACCAGACACTCCAGCTTCCTTCCACATCACACATTCCACATTCCTTTCACAGTGGATAGCAGGGCTTTGGGGAGTGTTGCAGAGCTGAGGGACCTAGGAGCGCAGGTACTTAGCTCCTTGAAAGTGGCATCACAGGAAGATGGGGTGGTCAAGAAGTCTTCCGGCACACTATCAGTCTTTATCTTACCTTTCCGTCAGAGTATGGAAGTGGAAGGTTATGCTACAGCTGTACAAGATATTGGTGATGCCACAGTTGGAGTATTCTGTTTCATTTTGAAGGGGAAGTTTGAAAGCTCACATTGATGGTCCACTTTAGTACATCAACACAGACAGAAAGTGAGATGATGTTATGCAGGCAGAGTAGAGTTCAGGTCAATTTCAGAGAATTCAACAGGCATATGTATCAGCAACAGGACAATTACATTTTTACTTGCTGCAGTTTAGCTGGCCTGTAAATTCAATAGCACATATATTAGATAAATATATAATAATCAATAATACAACAAGTTAATAACCTTAATATTAGGGCACTGTAATAGTGCCAAGCCGAAGTCTGTAAGTTCATCCAAAGACACGGTCCTCAGAAGACCAAAGTTGTTGAGATTACCGTTGTACAGTGTAGGCTTAGCAAGTATGACCTCAAAGAGAATGACCCGTGGGATGAACAATAAAGTACAGAAATGAAGAAAAGATTAGGCAGGTAGACAAAAATGCTGGAGAAACTCAGCGGGTGCGGCAGCATCTATGGAGCGAAGGAAATAGGCAACGTTTCGGCCCGAAACGTTGCCTATTTCCTTCGCTCCATAGATGCTGCCGCACCCGCTGAGTTTGTCCAGCATTTTTGTCTACCCTCGATTTTCCAGCATCTGCAGTTCCTTCTTAAACAAAAAATTAAGCAGGTTGGGTCTTGTGGGTGAGTGTTGTTGAGGCCACTGTTGGATTAATGGTGATCTTATTGAGTGGTAAATTATGGTTTTCTTTACACCGAGCTCTCTTTGACAAAAATGATTAGGGCATGTCTGTTACAATTGGTATTATTGTCATGGGCATTGTGATGCAGTGAAAAACCTGCTTTCACGTTCCATTGAGGCAGATCACAATGCCGGATCAGGCCCAAAGATGTCAATTGAAAATGAGGTAACAGTGTGGAAGAGGGTATTCTTGAATCTGGTGCGATGCGGTTTCAAGCTTTTGTACCTTCTGCCTGGCAGAGGAGAGGAGAGGATGATCTGGGTGTAATTGGTCCTCGATTCTGCTAGCTGCGTTACTGAGGCAACCTCTTGCTGTTTTGGGCAGAGCAGTTGCCTTACCAAATTCTGATGAATCCTAATAGAATGCTTTCTACGGAGCATTTGTAAAAATTGGTAGGAGTCATTGCAGAAATGCTGAATTTCCTTAGCCTTCTGAGGAAGGAGAGGTATCGTTGCAAGCTGAGAAACAAAATATTAGGTGCTGTTCCTCCAATTTTTTGTATGGCCTCACTGTCTAGTTTACAACCCAGTTGTTTAAAAGTTGAATCCTCCAAATTTGGTTGATTCTACAAACACCTTCCTTTCCCTCACCCCCCACTCCGCCCTCTTCCTCCCTCCTCCTTCTCTTCCTCTACTATAAGTCAGTTAACCAGCTTATCAGTTCCCTCTTGAGATCACATAGTCTCTGCATTACAATCGTCTTATCTGGGAACCTCCTTGCTTGAGGTCATCTGTTGCCGGCACCAATGTGACCTGTTTTTTTCTTGTTTCTATTTCCCCTTCCCCGCTCTCCCATTCAAGCAGTCTGAAGAAGGGTCCTGAACCAAAACCTCACCTACCCATTTTCTCCAGAGATGCTGCCTGATCCACTGTATTACTCTACCATTTTGTGTTTATCTTTGGTGCAAACCAGCATCAGCAGTTCCTTTTTATTTCATTAGTTTGGAAGTTGTCTGACCACATCCCCCTTGAATTTGTCACTCTGGTGAGCTTTCCAAATGACATTATTTACAATACAACTACAAATACAATTAAAATTTGCCTTTATTGTCATTTAAACAACAGAGGTTTGAACGAAATGTTGTTCCCTGCAGTCATAACAGTAAAATAAACATAACACACAAATCTGAAGAAGGGTTTTGGCCCGAAATGTTGCCTATTTCCTTCGCTCCATAGATGCTGCTGCACCCGCTGAGTTTCTCCAGCATTTTGGTCTACACACAATTAACACAGTTTCACACAAACATCCATTACAGTGAATCTCCAAACACCTCCACACTGTGATGGAAGGCAAAATTCTTATCTCTTCCCTGTTCTTTGTTCTTCTCCCGCGTCGAGGCGATCGAGGCCCCTGATGTTAAAGCCCCCGGTGGGCGATGATATGTCCTTTAAAGGATGTACTTGAGATGTAACTTTTTTTGCGTGGGTGTGTGTGTGCAAAAGCATCTATGAAAGTATTTAATTTGTTTGCAAACTGACAAAATACTAATGAAACTTATTAGCTGTAAAATTTCAATGTTGGTTGATTCCATTTGATAGACTAGCTATTGATTAAAGATGTTTCTTTTTGTGACAAGCTCTCTTAATAAAGATTTACTGGGTTAAATATATAATTGGTCTTTTTTTAAATGTATATCCCAAAATACTGCATCTGCAAATTAAATTGAATTGAAATAGGCAAAGCAAATGACTTTAGATCAAGTGCAATTGAATATGGAATTGCTTTTAGCATTGAGCCTGAGCTACAGAGTATTAAAACCAAGACCTTGATCTCTGAGAAATGTGTTTTAGGCTGTAGTTTAATGTTGGCTTCTCTAAATTAGATTGGCCTTAGCCTCTGGACCTCAACTACTTAATGAAGGATAAAACTGAACGGCAGAAAAGACAAATAGTCTTTGTGAGAAGATAATTAAGCAGATTATAATGTGCTTTCATTCTACCGATTGCTCATTAGTTTGTGATTCATCTCTCAAACTGAAGTCGAAATTTCAAAACAAGTCACAAAAATATAATCTGTCATCTGTAGATTAGTGAATCAGATTTTCATTACACTGCCTGTCAGTTGGTGGCGGAAGGCTGGAATTCATTAGCAGTTAACACATGCTTCAGTAGCCATGAGAGCTTACTTTGGTGTACATTACCTCAAAGATAATTGGGGAAAGACCACGTCACACTAATTTCATGTCATTTATTTTGCTACAGTTGGACAGGTTTGTTGCCTTTAACCAATGTCTGTGAGAAAACAAAAGTTGTATGAATTATTGATAAAACACATTAGGAATTCTACCAGAGCCCTACCTCTTAATTTCAGCAGCAGATACTGAAGGGAAACTTATATTTTATGCACAGACTGACATGCAAGGTAATGGATAACACAAAAATTAAGAGGTTCTTTGAACTTCAAGAGCAGGACTTGAAACATTCAGCATAATTGAATGCACAATCTGAATGTTGAGAAAACATCCCACTGACCATGTCCCATTGATAGAATAGAATAGAATGAATAGAATATAATGCCTTTTATTGTCATTCAGCTTGGTTTGAACGAAATTGCATTTTCTACAGTCTTACATTACAAAAAAAAAAACAAGACCCACACTTAACACAGTTTACATAAACATCCATCACAGTGGATCTCCTCACTGTGAGCAAAGGCAAAGTCTTATCTCTTCCCTTTGTTCTTCTCCCGCGGTCCAGCAGTCCAACTGTAGTGTCGAGGCGAACTGGGGCACCCGAAACAGATTTGTACATTGTTAACGTGCTATCACCTTAAGACCAACAATGACAATCTGAAAACCTTTATGGAAACTGCCTATCTTTGCTCCAATGGAACCAATTACTTTGAGGTGGCAGGTTTTTAATTTACTTCAATGACCCAGGAGGACTACGTTTTGAGGACTAAGGACTTCCTCAAAGGGAGATTTTTTTTTTAAAGTTAGAGAAATAAGTAGTTTGGCAAATCATTCTTTTCTCCAGGTGCCTTGAATAATATGGTGCCCAATAGAATTTTTATTTCCCTCAGATATTGTGATTACTGATTGATGGGAGACTCAATAATGAATAATCAGATGCAATGTGGTTTTGTCCATTCTTTTTACCAAGTATTAATTTCACCCACAAGGTAGTGTTATTTTTATTTACTAGCAACAATCAATTGTGGGTGAGATAACCTGGTAATGATCTCACTGACAAGACAGGACATGACCTATTTGTCTGAGTTAGTAGATATCACAGGAAGGGTGAAATGTGCAGGAAAAACTAGATGTCCGAGCTTGTCCTTTCCAGACAAACCAGGGCGTCAAAACTATGGCAGATATAATTTAGTTGGAGGAAGCATCTAGACAAACACTTTATATCCAAGGAAAAAGACTTTGAATTTTTTTCTAAAAAATGAGGAGGTAATAACTATACTGCATCAAAGAGATTTTAATGTTATGCAAACTTAAACTTGCAAAAATAAGAGAAATAAAAAGTAATCAAAAGGCTAATAGAATATCTTAAAGGGATAAAAATGTAAAAATGAACAAATTCTAACTTTAGTTAGGCAAAACTCTGTTAGATTATCTTGGAGTGAGGTGCAAGGTATACAGTGCAGGTTTAGTCAAAATATACCTGGGCTTAAAGAATTAAATTACAAACAATATCTATAAACTTAATTTAATATGCTCCAGGTTGAGAATGTTGAAGTTATAGTGTTTAAAAGCAAATTTCGTGAAGTTATTTTGTGTCAGTACCAAGAAGTATAATCTTAAAAATAGACTTAGGTCATAAAAACGTATATTACGTTTTCAAAACTGCCACTGAAGGATGTTTTATCCAATAGATTAAAGGTGAGTAAACAGAATGGAGTTACACATCAGACAAGGCTGCACTGAATGCTGGACCAGTTTGTGGAGCTGAACGGATTGTTTCCAGCAATTTGATCCTAATTCTTGCTAAATATGACAAGCTTTGGTTGTCAATGATGTGGGATATTTCAAAATCCTTCACTGTGTTTAATGTAGAATTTATGACATGGAAACAGGCCCTTTGGCAAACCGTGTCCACGCTGACCATTGATCACCACATTAGCCACTTTCTCATCCATTCCCTACGTATTAGGGGCAATATTACAGAGATCAATTATCATACATTCCTGCACGTCTTTTGATGTTGGAGAAAACCAGAGCACCTGGACGAATCCCACATGGTCACAGAGAATCTGTAAACTCCATACAGCCAGCACCCGAGGTCAGGATTGAACCGGGGTCTCTGCCACTGTGAGGCAGCAGCTCTACCATGCTAATTGTGTTTGGCAGTGGCATTCTGCATTCATCTTCATTTGGAACATGCATTGCTTTTGAAGGCTTCAATATGCAATTGTTTTATCTTATATTATCTAATTATCTAATATTAAAAACAGTTGTAACTACATTTTGTATTTTTACAGAATTAAGAATAACTTGTTCATTCAAAGTGGTAAGATTTGACAAACTATTTTGCAAGTTAGGAAATCTCAATTTTAATCATTTTAACATTGCCGTGGATGAGTTTACACCATTGTGAAGGCACTCTCTCTCTCTTTCCTAATAGAGATTGATGCCATTAACCAGCATTATAAGGAAGAGAAGATTATAAAGAATTGAAAATCTTTCACTTTAAAGGCCAGTTAATAGACAATAAATAGATACTTAGAAAATCGGGTATTATGGATGCAGAGAAAGAGTGGTTTAATTGATTAGAATGCCAAGCAAAAACAGCACACTGGGCTCAATGGCCCAAGTATCACCTCCCGTTGTAATGACAATTTCATTGCCAGGGGATCTGAGTTTGATTTGCACAGAGAGACTTGCAGTCCAGCCATGCTCAAATTTCAGTTTTAAATTATTTTGCAACACTGGGATAATCTACCTAATAGTTTTGCTAAGGTCCACTGTCATTGTTATCAAACCTTTGGTGGCACGGTGGCATGGCAGTAAAGCTACTGCCTTGCAGTGCCAGAGACCCGGGTTTAATCCTGACTATGGGTACTTGTCTGTACGGAGTTTGCACGTTCTCCCCATGTCTTGCGTTGGTTTTCTCCGAGATCTTTGGTTTCCTCCCATGCTCCAAATACGTACAGGTTTGTAGGTTAATTGGCTTGGTGTAAATGTAAAATTGTCCCTAGTGTGTGTAGGGTGGTGTTAATGTGCGGGGATCGCTGGTCGGTGTGGACTCGGTGGGCCAAAGGGCCTGTTTCCGCGCTGTTTCTCTCAACACAACTAATCTGTGCAAAACTAAACTTTGCTTTTCTTCCAAGAATCTGTGACTATTTCTCACAAGGTCTTAAACCTTTTGTTTTTATGTCATCTACTATTTTTTTGTAACATATTTATGAAATCATAGAATGCTCTTCAGCAGCGCTAATCTTGCTGCTATTCAGTTTTGCAGAGTCAGCAGTTTAAAGTAAAGATCCTGGCAGTGATTGGTTTTCTGTAGTTTGACTTGCACATAGGCCATGATAGCCATCAGTTTGTGTTTGGAACTGCAGGAAGTGAGACTTTGTTGCACATTAACAGAATTGTCACTTTTTCCCTCATTGAACTGGTGATAGGTCCCAAGTAACGAGAAACTTTATTTTGTGGGCTATTCAGGCAGATCATACGTGACATGAGAGCAATATTACCTTACATGAGTACAACAAGTGAAAAAGAGAAAATAAACAGTCTGCAGAGTATAACGTAACAACTACAGAGAAAGTGCAGATAAAATAACTCATCATCAAGCCCTCTAATGGCTTGATTGCAGTATAGGAAAACATCTTTGGCACATGAGAGATCCATTCAAGAGTCTGATCACAATGGGGAAGAACCTTTTCCTGAATCTGGCAGAACGTAGTTTCAAGCTTTTGCACCCTCTGCCCAATGGGAGAGACAAAGTGGAATAACTGGGGTATAAAGGGCCTGTCCCACGAGCATGCGACTGTGGTTGCTTGAGCCGTACGGCCTAGCGGGGCCGGTCCCACTTCGATCGCCGGAGCCATATGGAGTTGTGCGGGGCTGGTCCCGACATCGCGCGGGGCTCCGAAAAACTGACTGTCCAAAAATTCCGCGCGGCGACGGCCTGCCGGCCTGCAGCCGCATTGAGGCCGTACGCACCGCCTCGACGGGCGTGTGCAGCATCTTGACGCTGTACGCAGCCACTTGACGGCGTACACCTAGCGCGAACTTCCCGCGGACTTCGCTCGAACTTCTCGTCAACTCATACGGGATCACTCGACCTCCACGCGGCCCCCGCTTCCAGTTTGGTCGCACTCGCCGCATGCAGTTGCATGCTCGTGGGACAGGCCCTTAAGTGTGTATCAGCCTAAAGTGTAGATGGAGTCGATGGGAGGGATGGATGGTTAATGTAATGGACTGGACAACGGCAGCAACTTTCTGTAATTTTTTTGTGGTCTTGAGCAGGGCAGTTGCTATACCAAGCTGTGGTGAATCCTGATTGAATGTTTTCCATGCTGCATATGTGGTCCATCAGGCTTTCTGAACAATGGGATCGCAGATGATCAAAATATCACTTTACATGGTCATTTATCTTGTGGCTTTGCTGTGCGGAAATTGTCTCCTGCAGTTTCCCAGCAGTACAAAGCCAATGACACTTAAAAAATATATCATTGGTTTTAAAGGGTGATTTTACTTCGGAGTCACGTGAGTGACTACGTGAAGAAGGGCCGTCCGTCTGCGTGCGCGTCATTACGTCTGAAAGCAACGCGCGCAACGGACGAGGGCGGCACTGCGTCCTCCCAGCCGTTGGGATTTTAAAAAGGCGGCAGGTAAGAAGAGTTGAACTACTTACCCTGCGTTTTTTCTGTTCAGGCCAAAGAAGTGATTTTTTTTTTCAGAGGCCAAAAATGTCAATGAGAAGGTCCGCGGGGAAACCGGCTGCCGAAGACCGCAGCATTCCCGGTAGCGGACGACGCTCATTCTCACCGACATTGCCGCCGGCGTTAGAACCGGAAGCAGCAGACTTGGTGCAGGAGATCAGCACCGTGGTGGTCCCGGCGGGACGTAAAGCCACCCATAAGTCTGCCAGACCCGTAGACTCGGATGAGTCCGGGGAAGAGGGATACCCTCCCTCATCGGGAAGCGTCCGAGGATGACTCTCCCATATGGAGCAGCTGGTGGAGAAGTTGCTCCATGATAATGATAAACTCAGGAGAAAGGAGCATTATCAGCACGAGTCCTATTCACAGGCCGTGCCAGCACCCTCATACTCTGGGCAGCAATATGTCTTCCCCATGGAAGGGGGAAGCACATGCGGGGACAACCCGGACTCAGAGTTTGGAAGCACAGGGGGGGAACACTCCCAGGGGGGACTGGAGGAAGTACCCCTACAATCAACCAAATATGCGATCTCCACAGCACTGGGAGCACCATTGGATGAAGACCTAGCAAGGAACATAAACTACTTGGCGTCTCATCAACTGAAGGATCTTGTTATGGAGGAAACCCTAAACAGGTACCCCCCACCATCAAACTGTGCTTCCCTAAAGGTGCAAGCGGTGAACCGCATAATTTGGGGACAAATAGGTCCCATAATCAGGAACCAGGAACTGAAGTTCCGAAAGGTGTTAAACCTGCTGGGGTCAGGAATCACTTCGTTTGCGGACGGTGTGGAAGGAGGCATCCTCACTGAGCGGGAGCAGGATACCATGGCACTGCTATGCAATGCACGTTTTGAGATAAACTGCATACGGAAAGAGGCTATAAAGCCGGCTATAAATTCAAAGTTTGCTGCACTTTGCAAAGCCAGCGACACCCAGCCGGCAAACTACCTGTTTGGAGAAGACCTGTCTAGACAGGTACGGGACCTGGATGATGAGGCAAAAACTGTGCGCCTCATAACAAGAGGTCAGCCCACACCCAGGGGCCCAGCCACAAGATTCCACCCCTACAGCTCTCGGCGTTTCACACCTAGAGAGCCAGGCACACGAGGAAGGTTCACCTCTGAGACAAGGTGTTTTTTAGGGGCAGGCCCCAGCAGACCGACAGCGAGGATGAGGAGAGAGCAACCACTAGCTCTGCTCCCCAAACCTCGCGGACGAAAGCCAGCACCACGACGCCAGTAACAACAGAGGTAAGTCAAACCAGTTCCTTAGGGAACATACCAAACAAACCTCACATACAAGTGGGTGGAAGGTTGAAATACTTCTTAAAAGAATGGTGTAGGGTTACAAAGGATCCATTCATACTACACAGTATAGAAGGATTCAAAATTGAGTTCAATTTAAATTTATCACCATCACCAACAAATTCTAATACTCGCACATATGTGTTTTCCCAAAAAGAGACAATGGATATACAAAAAGAAATAGAAACACTATCTGACAATAATGTAATTGAAAGGTCATATACAGAACCTCACCAATTTATATCCAACATTTTTCCAAAAGAGAAAAAAGATGGAGGGATCCGTATTATTTTGGAACTTACGGAACTAAGTACATATGTGCAATACAAACACTTTAAAATGGACAATTTTGGAACAGCAACTCAGTTGGTTTCCAAAAATGGCTATATGGCATGCATCGACCTAAAAAATGCATACTTTTCGGTGTCAATTCACAAAGAGTATAGGAGATATTTGAAGTTTACCTGGATGGGTCAATAATGGCAATACAACGCTCTACCAAATGGCTTGACATCAGCCCCTAGACTGTTTACCAAATTACTCAAACCAATTCTGGGGCTGTTAAGATCTCAAAATCACATAGTCATGGCATATTTGGATGACATTTTCATCTTTGGAGTCACCAAAGAATTGGCAGAAGCAACAGTCAAGGCAACCAAAACCCTGTTAGAGAAACTTGGGTTCCTAATCCATCCAGTAAAATCAAAGTTAACTTCTACCAAGGATTATCTAGGATTTACTATAAACACAATAACCATGTTGGTGACTCTGCCAAAAGGCAAACAAAAAGACTTGAGGAAAGCCTGCAATGATCTGATAGGAAAACACAAACCAACTATCAGACAAACAGCTAGTGCTATTGGGAAATTGGTAGATGCCTTTCCTGCAGTACGCTACGGACCTTTGCACTACCAGCATTTACAGCGGGCAAAGGAACGAGCATTGAAACTACAGGCAGGTCAGTTTGGCAAATCAATGCGGTTACCACCAGAAGCCATTATTGAACTACAATAGTGGATGGCAAACATAAGACTCAGCTCAAGGGAAATCTTTATTGAGAGCCCATCAGTGTTTGTCCAAACCGACGCAAGCGGGTTAGGATAGGGAGCCACTAACACAGACAGGAGCTGTGGAGGCAGGTGGAATGAGCAAGAGTCAACTATACTCCAACAATATGGAATCAATTACCTAGAATTGTTGGGGGCACAATATGGACTCAAGTCTCTCTGTAACAACATACAACAAGTGCATGTTCAAATTCAGATTGATAACACTACGGCGGTAGCATATATCAATCACATGGGTGGTGTAAAATCTGTATCCTGCGACAGATTATCTAACCTCATTTGGCACTGGTGCATTGAGAGGGATATTTGGGTCACGGCAGTATATCTACCAGGAAGATATAACACGGTGGCAGATGCAAGGTCACGAATGTTTAATGATAACATAGAATGGATGTTGGATCGTACGGTATTCAATGAAATAACAATACGATTTGGCACTCCAGATTTGGACCTCTTTGCATCTAGATTGAACCATCAATTACCCAGATATGTGTCCTGGGAACCAGACCCAGGAGCAGAGTCAGTGGATGCCTTTTCCCTAAACTGGGGAGGAATGTATATCTATGCATTCCCACCATTCTGCCTCATAAACCGATGCTTGGTTAAAATCAAGCAAGACAAAGCCACAGGCATTAGAGTAGTACCAGATTGGCCTACACAAGCCTGGTTCCCAAAAATATTGGGCATCATAGTCCAGCCATTAATGGTTGTACCTAAGAGGAGAGATCTCCTAGTAAACCCAGTTTCAGGGAGCAGCCATCCACTTTCAGACCGGATTGATTTGTTGGTTTGCTGATTCTAAGGAGGCCATTTCAAGACATTGGATTATCCGAACGAACTGTGGATGTCATCACAAAGGCATGGAGGGAGAGTACCAAAAAACAGTACGCCACTCATATTAAGAAGTGGGAAACTTTCTGCCATGCAAACGAAATAGCCTACAACACAGTTCGGATAACGGATGTTTTGGAGTTCCTATCAAGCCTGTACTATGACTATAAATTAAGTTATAGCGCAATCAACAGTGCCAGATGTGCACTATCCTCCTATTTGACATTGGAGGCAGGTCACGGGCCGATAGGAACGCACCCCTTCGTAATAAAATTCAAGAAGGGAATTTATAATTTGATACCCCCAAGGCCTAGATACACGGACACATGGGATGTGAGCGTGGTACTGACCTTACTTCGTCAGTGGGGACAACCAACGGCCTTATCTTTGTCTAAACTTACATTGAAAGTAGTTATGCTGATGGCGCTAATAACAGCCCAAAGAGTCCAGACACTACAAAAACTACGACTGGACTACATGACTAGCAACATGAATAATATAACATTCATTGTAAAGGACCTGATCAAACAGAGCAGGCCAGGAATGCCAGTGATGAAGATCCAGTTCCTGGCATATCCAGAGGACCAACGATTGTGTGTGGTAACACATTTACACCACTACCTGAGAGTCACGGAAAACCTCAGAGGCATTGAACAATCGGTCCTCATCAGCCACAAGAAACCACACCGAAAGGTGTCGACACAAACTATCTCCAGATGGTTAAAGGAGGTAATGGTGGTAGCGGGAATAAATACTCATATCTTTAAATCTCACTCCACCAGGGCTGCATCTACGTCGGCAGCAAGAATGATGGACGTGCCCCTGGATGACATACTAGCAGCTGCAGGATGGGTGAACGAAAGAACGTTCCAGCGGTTTTATAATAAACCCATAATCGGACCAGGGGTATTTGCTCGTGCCATCTTAAGTTCTGTAAACTAGCTTTCCCACAGGTTGGAGGGGAAGCAAATAAAACATTTATGTTTCTTTTCTTTACTTTAAAGCATCAGTGTCGTTACTAACTACGTTATGTCTGAATGCTTTAATAATACTCTCATCCATGGTCAATCCATTCAGTGAGTGACGCCTGGATTCGTAACCGGCGTGAAATCACAGAGCTTTGAAATCTTCACGTAGTCACTCACGTGACTCCGAAGTAAAATAGTAAGATTAAACGAGAACTTACCAGTTTGAAGTTTGATCTTGATTTTATGAGGTGTTACGATGAGCGATTACGTGCCCACCGCTCCCACCCTCATACTAGCAAGGTCACATGGAAGTTCTAGTTTCTTCAATCTTACTATTCTCAGGTCTTCTTTTTATCTGTGATTTAACACCACTGCTTTGAAGATTGACGCGCACGCAGACGGACGGCCCTTCTTCACGTAATCGCTCATCGTAACTCCTCATAAAATCAAGATCAAACTTCAAACTGGTAAGTTCTCGTTTAATCTTACTATTTTCTTCCTTTGCCTGTGTGTGTGTGTGTGTGTGTGTGTGTGTGTGTGTGTGTGTGTGTGTGTGTGTGTGTGTGTGTGTGTGTGTGTGTGTGTGTGTGTGTGTGTGTGTGCGTGCGTGCATGCGTGTGTGTGCGTGTGTGTGTGTGTGTTTTTTTTTGCATTTTACCCCTATGACTGCATGAGTTCCCCCATTGCACTTTTGGTTCTTGGCCCAATTGATTAATAAACCTGTGTAAACTGCCCCTAATGTGTGTGGTAGATTCTAGGCAACGTTGATGTGAATGTGGGAGAAGATTTTAAAAGGATAATTGGTGGGAAAATGGAATTGATCTGATGGGAGCTGGCATATACTCAGCAGGTCAAGAGACCTCCTTCAAGGCTGTATGAAAATTAGACATAATATAAGAAACACAATAGTTTTAGAATACCTTATTGCTCCTGCAATGAATTTTTCCTTTCGTAAATCAACAGGTTTCATCCAGAATGACTCGAACCTCCCCAAGATTCTATTTAAATATCTATATTTATTCTGATATTTTCTATTATTTTTGATGCCGCATTAACTGCTATGAATGCTGCTAATAAGAAATGTTATCACTTATCACAACACTGTTAAGCAGTCGTGTTGAATACTGTTTTAATTATCACCAGACAACACATTGCACAGACAAGAAATGTAGAGAAAAATACTCACTTTTTGTGTCTCCTCATGCATCATCACCATTGCTAAAAACAATCAATGTTCCATAGTTCCTGGTGTTGCTGTCATCTTTTTACATTTTAAATATGGAGAAATAGTTTTAGGCTATTAATCTTTGTATTAAACACCTTAAGACATGTAATAAGTGTTGCAAATTTAAGGTCAACACTTGGCATTCATTCAGGCTCAGCTCCACAAATCTCTAACAGAAGTGAACACCTGTAGGCTAAATTTTAAAGTTCCAACATACCAGGATAGGATGGGTGAACTGGGGCTGCTGAGGGTGACGGCAGTGGAAGGGGATGCTAAGGTTGATTGAGAGTTGAATGTTGTGCAGTAGTGCTGGGAAAATGAAGGTGTGTTTATTTATAGCTTTTTAGCTGAGCCACTATGTAACCATATTATTCCTAACTATCTGGTAACTGCAGATCTCTCCCACGTTAAAGAGTCATACACCGTGGAAACAGGCCCATTGGCCCAACCTGCCCACACTAACCAGCATGTCCCATCTACATTAGTCCCACCTGTCTGCGTTTGGCTTATAGCACTACACATGTAACTGGCTAAATGTTTCTTAAACATTATGATAGTACCTGCCTCAACTACCTCCTCCTGCAGCTTGCTCCATTCACCCACCATTTTTGTTAAATCTACCCCCCCTCACCTTAAGCCCATGTCCTCTGGTTTTCGATTTCCTTAGCTCGGGCCCTCGAACCCTAGCAACATCCTTGTAAATCTTCTCTGCATCCTTTCCAGCTTGCCAACATCTTTCCTTTAACATGGGGCCCAAAACTGAACACAATGCTCCAAATATGGCCTCACCAATGTGTTATATAACTGTAAAATGACCTCCCAACCTCTACTCAATACTGACTGATGAAGCCCAATGTGCCAAAGGTCTTTTTGACCACCCTGTGATGCCACTTTCAAGAAACTGTGTATCTGCGCTCCTAGATCCCTCTGCTCTACAACACGCCCCAGAGCCGTACCATTCACTGTATCGGTCTTGTGCATGTTAGACTTCCCAAAATGCACCACCTCATGTTTCTCTGTATTAAATTCCATCAACCATTCCTCAGCCCTCCTGGCCGACCGATCAAGATCATTCATCTCATAGTTTGCTACTCTTGTTGCGTGAGGGAGATCACTCAAAAGCCTTTGTAGAATGTATCAACTTTTCTTTCAGTTTAGATGGCCAAGCAGAATAGGCGTGAGAATGTCACTGCATGAAAGGCTCTCCTATATTGCAGGCATTCATCCCCCCTTCCCCGGAGTTTGAACGTGCTCCCCGTGATTTGCGTCCGTTTTCTCTGAGATCTTCGGTTTTCACCCACTCTCCAAGGACGTACAGGTCTGTAGGTTAATTGGCCTGGTATGAATGTAAAATTGTCCCTACTGTGTGTAGGGTAGTGTTAATGTGCGGGGCTCGCAGGTCGGTGGGCTGAAGGGCCTGTTTCCGCCTTGTATCTCTCAGCTAAATTAAAAAACTAAAGTAGTGTCTCTGCTCTGTAACTGTAAGAGTATTGCATGTACTGTGGATAGTCGTTTGAGAGTTGGCTGCAGAGGTTGCATCTATTGGGCTAAATGTTGGTAACTGCAAAGAGTGGGAACACATTAGTAGAATCGACCACGTTGAAACTAACAGTTCTGCCAACTTTCTGAATGATGGTCTTAATGGGACATTCATGAACAATGTTAAGGAGATCCCAGGGCTATGTTAATTATATTGATGGCAGTAAATCAATTTCTAGCCTCATTTCTCCTTTTCAGAAAAATTTCACATTCTGGCTGACAATATCAAGAAGTGTAGCATTGTAAACTGAAATAATATAATTAGGTCTCACCAGAATAGAAATGATTTCCCAAAATAATAACATCGCATCAAATAAACAAAATAACAGCTATTTTGTTCGACATCTTTGCTTGTTCTATGGATTGCTTGGTGTTTGAGTGTTTCTGCACGTTTTTTTTACAGTGTTGGAAGCAATCTAATGAACCAGTGCACATCAACAAGACGTCTTCTTAATATAAAAGTTATTTTGATGGATTTGGAAAGAAATGTTTGAAGCACAGGCTGAGTAATGCATTCTGTTGTCAAAGCATTGCCTCCCTGAGCAGAAGTCCAATCTTCCTCTTAAGGCAAACTGTCAGAGATATGTGTATAAATGTAGGTCAAGGTAGCATTTTGCGCTGTTAAAGTTTTTAAGTAATATGAATTTAGCAAGGTCTAACACCAGTACATTCTATTGTAAAATCGACGAACTAATCACTAGGGCGGCACAGTGGCATCGCAGTGCAGCTGCTGTGTTACAGCGCCATAGCTTGAGTTTGATCCTGACTACGTGTGCTGTCTGCACGGATTTTGTACGTTCTCCTTGTGACCGCGTGGCTTTTCTCCAGTTGCTCCGGTTTCCTCCCACATTCCAAAGACATACAGGTTTGTAGGTTGACAAAAGTGCTGGAGAAATTCAGCGGGTGTGGCAGCATCTATGGAGCGAAGAAAATAGGCAATGTTTCGGGCTGAAACCCTTCTTCAGACTGATCAGTCTGAAGAAGCGTTTCGGCCCGAAACGTTGCCTATTTCCTTTGCTCTATAGATGCTGCCGCACCCGCTGAGTTTCTCCAGCACTTTTGTCTACCTTTGATTTTCCAGCATCTGCAGTTCCTTCTTAAACATTAAGGTTTGTAGGTTAATTTGCTTCAGTAAATTTCTGATTGTTCCTGGTGTGCCGTCTATATAGAATCTATACGTTCTTCCTGTGACCTGCGTAGGTTTTCTCCGGGTGCTCCCGTTTCCTCGCACACTCCAAAGACGTACAGGTTTGTAGGTTAATTGGCTTTGGTAAAATTGTAAATTGTCCTTAGAGTGTAGGATAGTGTCAGTGTATGGGGTGATCGCTGGTCAGTATGGACTCGGTGGGCCGAAGGGCCTGTTTCTGCACTATATTCCCCCAACTGATCCGCAATTCCGTGTCCCTCACCATCTTCCAGTCCCGCCTCAAGACCCATCTCTTCACCTCTGCCTATCCTTAGCCCCACGTCCCCGTCCCTTTTCATCTGTGCATTAATTGCGTCATACTGTGTTTTGTATTGAATTCTGTCTTTACTTTGTGTACTAGTCATATCTCTACTATTTATTTCATTCCCCTTACATGTTTTTCCTCTACATGCTCAATTTTTGTAAGGTGTCCTTGAGACTCTTGAAAGGCGCCAATAAATAAAATTTATTATTATTATTATTATATCTCTTGTCTAAAATTACATCTTTATTTGCATTACGATCTCTATATCATATGAGATTTTTCATGTAACTGGATTTACCTAATTGTGAATTATTCAATATTTCCTTATCGCAAAACACTGTTTGCAAAAGTTCCATTACGAATAAGATCTTCATTTGTGAGGTTAGCAGAACTGCGTGACTGGGGATCACTTTGTAACGGTACTCTGTAAATTTCAGTGCAATTTATTCTATTATGTTGCAATAAGTCAGTGGAATTTTGAACAAAAGTACTATACACTTTTGTTCAATGTTCTGAGAAAATTTGTTCTAGTAATTAGAGCAATTTTCTAATTAAATCCAAGAATATTAAGTTATGCAGTGACATTTTACATTGGGTTTCTGACATTTCTTCCCAAAATTATAACCTTGTTAAGAAAAAGAACTGAGAACAATAAGTCTTGCCTAGAGGATAATTAATGGAGAGAAACAATGTTAATTCTGTTAATTCATACCCTTATTCTCAATAGACTTTATATGGCTGGCTCCAGAGGTTTAAAAATAAGCTTATGTGAATATTATTTTTCCAGTTATTGATTGCAGCCAGATTGATTCCAGAACAGAACTGAAAGTGAAGTTGAATTGAGATGAAAAAAGCAGAACTTTGACTAAACTGTTTACAGACAAAATCAAGTTTGTAATATACTAATACGATTAAGGTAAATGTTTAATTTTAGATACAAATACTAAAGTATCAATTAAGAATTGTTTAGTTTAAAGAGACAGCATGGAAACAACGCCCACAGCTCACCAAACCCATGTTGATCATTTGTTCACACTAATTCTATAGTCTTCGGCTTTCTCATCCACTCCTGACATTCTGGGGGGAATTTTAGAGAGGCCTATTAACCTACAAACACACATGTTTTTGGGATGTGGGAGGTTACTGGAGCAAACGCGGAGGAAACCTGCATGGTCACAGTGAGATCATGCAAACTCCACACAATCACCACCCGAGGTCAGGATTGAATTTGGGTCCCTGGCACTGTGAGACAACAGCTCTACCAACTGTGTCACTGCATTAGCCTAATTGTTCTTTTGTCTCAATGTCCAAGGCAATTTGATTCATTTACATGGGATTAATGTGATGAGTCCAGAGAGGTTAGTAATTGTCATTTATTGATTGCCATGGGATTAATACTCACAGTTTACACATCAAAACACACTATTTTCAGTCATTTTAAGAATTTACAGCTTAGACCAGTGTTTTGAATTATGATGCTGTGGCCATTATGGAAACGGTTGCGAGAGGATCATGACCTGCAGTTCAACATACCTGGATTTCGATGTTTCAGATGTGATGCAATGTGAATCGAATATAGGAGCAAAGAGGTCCTTCTGCAGTTGTACAGAGCCCTAGTAAGACCACACCTGGAGTATTGTGTGCAGTTTTGGTCCCCTAATTTGAGGAAGGACATTCTTGCTGTTGAGGGAGTGCAGCGTAGGTTTACAAGGTTAATTCCCGGGGTGGCGGGACTGTCATATGCTGAGAGAATGGAGCATCTGGGCTTGTACACTCTGGAGTTTAGAGGGATGAGAGGGGATCTCATTGAAACATATAAGATTATAAGGGCTTGGACACGCAAGAGGCAGGAAACATGTTCCCGATGTTGGGGGAGTCCAGGACCAGGGGCCACAGTTTATGAATAAGGAGTAAGCCATTTAGAACGGAGATGAGGAAACACTTTTTCTCACAGAGAGTTGTGAGTCTGTGGAATTCTCTGCCTCAGAGGGCGGTGGAGGCAGGTTCTCTGGATGCTGTCAAGAGAGAGCTAGATAGGGCTTAAAAATAGCAGTCAGGGATATGGGGAGAAGGCAGGAATGGGGTACTGATTGGGGATGATCAGCCATGATCACATTGAATAGCGGTGCTGGCTCGAAGGGCCAAATGGCCTACTCCTGCACCTATTGTCTATTGTCTATTGATAGAGAGTGGGGTAAAAGAGGTGGAGGAGTTGCTTTAGTAATCAGGGAGAATCTCATGTTGGTACTCAGAGGGGACAAAGTGGAGGGGACATCTACAGAGGCATTATGGATTGAACTCAAAAATAAGAAAGCTGCAGCTACTCTATTGTATAGTTTGCTGACAAGACAAAGCTTGGAGGAATTGCAGAAAGTGAGGAAGGCTGTCAGAAGACACAGTGGGATTAAGATTAACTGTAGAAATGAGTTAATCTTTTCATTAATGAGTTAATTAGATGGAGTTTAACCCTAGCAAGTACGAGATGTTGCACTTTGGAAGGTTGAATGTAAGAGGAAAGTATATAGTTAATGACAAGACCCTTAATGTCATAGAGTTTGGAGTCCAAGTAGATAGGGTGGCAAAGAAGGCATATAGTATGCCTGCCTTCATTACAATTATTTTCAAGATTCAAGATTCAAGAGAGTTTATTGTCATGTGTCCCAGATAGGACAATGGAATTCTTACTTTGCTTCAGCACAACAGAATATAGTAGGCATGAATACAGAACAGATTACTGTGTCCATATACCATTATATAAATATATACACACATGAATAAATAAACAGATATGGTGCAAATAAACAGATAATGGTCTAATAAGCAGATAATGGTCTCTGGACTTTTCTGGCATTTCTCTGGAATGTCATAAGTTGAGGGGAGTTCTGATAGAAGTATATAAAATTATGAGAGGCATAGAAAGAGTAGACAGTAAAAACCCTTTTCCCAAGTCGGAAATATCCAATACTATAGGGGAAAACTATTAGGTGAGAGAAGGAAAGTTTAACGGAGATGTGTAGGGGCAAATTATTACACAGAGGAGTGGGTGCATGGAACACATTGCCAGAAGTGGTGGTGGAGGCAGATATGATAGTGGTATTTATAAGGCTTTTGGATAGGCACATGGAAGGGCATAAATAGAGAGATGCAGGCAAATAAGATCAGTTTAACTTGGCATCATGTTCCACACAAACATTGTAGTCCACAGGGCTCATTCCTGTGCTGCACTTTTCGATGTTCTATGTTTAACTATTGAAATTATTTGGCACTTCATCTCTGATGTCATGACTTTTAATTTTGGCAGCAAACTGTTAATGTAGCATTAGGGAAAGAAAATATAAACTTGTCAAAATGAAATGTATGATGAGTGTACCTCATTTTATTATCAGTAATGAATGGCCAGGACATTATCAAAGGAAATGTTAGTCAGGTAACAGTAGAATTCAAGAAGACAAATGTTGGCTCCAGTTTTTCCAATAAGTACACAACAATGTATAGACCAGAAGATCTGGTTACTGGATGGTAATGTGAAAGTTGACGAGCACATGTACTGTGTACCCTCAGCAGAAAGTGGTCGGAAATGACTATATAGCACGCTATTGATTCAGTGGTGTCTCAAGCCATGTCTACAATCAGGCTTGAGAATCCAGAGTGTTGAATTACTGTCAGAGCAAATAGATACACATTTCTCATTACATGGCTGTTTGCAGCAAATCTGCTGCAAGACATCAGTTCAAATGTGAAAATCTGTCTGCCTGTTCCAGCTAGATTTCCTGTTACCGTATGAAAAATCTTATCATGTTTTGCAGGTGGAAATTGACTCATTCTGTTTAGTTTGATATCAGACTGTTCAACATAACCACCAAAAAGGCAGGCCTAGCTGGGACCCATGTGAGTGCCCATGGTTCAATCCTTTAACTTGTAGAAAGTGAGAGGAGTTGACAGAGAAGTTGTTGAGGGTGAGGACAAGCTCTGCCAGGCAGAGGACAGTGTTACTGGAGCAGATCTGATCTGGTCTCTGTTCAAGGAAGAACTTGAGGGCCCTGAGACGTTCCGGGTGGGAAATGGAGGTGCAAAAGGACTGGTCGTCCATTGTAAAGGTGAGGCAATGGAGGCAATTTGCATACTGGCATCTCTGTCCGGGGCCTCCTCCATTGTCAGAGTGAGACAACACACAAATTGGAGGAGGCAGCACCTCATGTTCCACTGAGTTGCTTACAACCCAAAGTACCATTAGCAAATTTGCAGATGACAAACTGAGGAGGATGTGAACTGTGAGGAGGATGCTATGAGAATGCAGGGTGACTTGGACAGGTTGGGTGAGTGGGCAGATGCATGGCAGATGCAGTTTAATGTGGATAAATGTGAGGTTATCCACTTCGGTAGCAAAAACAGGAAGGCAGATTATTATCTAAATGGTGTCAAGTTGGGAAAAGGGGAAGTACAATGGGATCTGGGGGTCCTTGTTCATCAGTTATTGAAAGTATGCATGCAGGTACAGTCGTCAGTGAAGAAAGCAAATTACATGTTGGCCTTCATAACAAGAGGAGATGAGTATAGGAGCAAAGAGGTCCTTCTGCAGTTGTATAGGGCCTTAGTGAGACCACACCTGGAGTATTGTGTGCAGTTTTGGTCTCCTAATTTGAGGAACGACATTATTGCTATTGGGGGTGTGCAACATAGGTTTACAAGGTTAATTCCCGGAATGGCGGGACTGTGATATGCTGAGAAAATGGAGCAGTTGGGCTTGTATACTCTGGAGTTTAGAAGGATGAGAGGAAATCTTATTGAGACATATAAGATTATTAAGGGTTTGGACACACTAGAGGCAGGAAACATGTCCCCGATGTTGGGGGAATCCAGAACCAGGGCCACTTTTTATGAATAAAGGGTAAGCCAAGCCAAGGGTAAGAATGGAGAGGAGGAAGCACATTTTCACACAGAGAGTTGTGAGTTTGTGGCATTCTCTGCCTCAGAGGGCGATGGAGGCCGGCTCTCTGGATACTTTCAAGAGGGAGCTAGAAAGGGCTCTTAAAGATAGCGGAGTCAGGGGATATGGGGAGAAGGCAGGAATGGGGTACTGATTGGGGATGATCAGCCATGATCACATTGAATGGCGGTGCTGGCTCGAAGAGCAGAATGGCCTACTCCTGCACCTATTGTCTATTGTCTATTTGGCTAGAGTATTGAATTCTCCAGTTTTAGGTAATGAACCTACAAGGAACTTCCCCCATCTCACCCCTTTTCCCCTTCTCTTCCTTGAGCTTCATCTGTATTGTGCACTCATTTCTCCCATTCCCCTTTCACCCATCCCCTTCCACCAATATTCCTTCCAACAGCTGCACATTTCATGCCTCTTCTATCCTTATCTCATACATTTCATCTTTGACCTTTGTCCAACCATTTGCTAATCAATGCACCCCCCCCCCCCCCCCCCTTGTTTTGCTGGACCAAAGGCACTGGAGTCAAACGGCACTGGAACAGTCCACCAGGGGGGGCAAAATACTAGCCTGCAAATTCGGCCTTGGATGTCGGCTAAGAAAACGCATCCACCAGCTCCGACCTGGCCAGAGTTCCTGAGCCCCGGCCGCAGGGGGCAAATTTGACCCGCTGTCGAGCCTTGGAAGCCCTGATGAGGTTGAGATCAGCCACCTCACCCGGCCTAGGCACCACATTTTTGTGGGGGGAACTCGGGAAGAGATTTCAAGTGCTCTCTCGCTTTTCTCCAGTTCAAAGGAAGTGCCGGACCACCAGTTACTGGAAAATCAGTCGAAGACCTGTGCATTTGGAATGTTGTTTCCACAATTATAATCCATTGCCTTCCATGTAAAATGTAATCTATTGTGCGTAATCTTTTACTAATAAGGTAAGCTGTTATGAAAACCGTAGTAGTCTAGAGCTGTTACCTTTGATCAGCTCATGCATTTTTAATGACTTGGTGACTCACCGCTAAACATCCTTTGCTTTGAAAGAACGACTGGGGAAACAGTATTTTGCCTGCCTGCTTTCTCCATTTCCTCCATTCACTTCTGAAAGATAACAAACCAACATTGAAATGCAATTTCAAAGGTTTTTGACAATCCTCTCATTAGACTATCTTCTTTTGAATAAATGTAACAGCACTGACCCTGGATTTGAGTGAATGTGGAACTGGAACATTAACTGTATTCTTCCAGTGTCGGGGGCATGGGACTCTGGTGGAAAGTCTGTGGGTCTAGCTCGCCCAAGAAAAAATGTTGGCTATCTAGCCCAAGTTAGTTAGCTAGCCCAAGAAATTTGTTATCATAACCAAAGTTACCATAAGTGAAGCATTAGCCCTCAATGAGGGGCATTAGTTAATTTATCTTTGAAGCAACTAAGTGACAAATGTGTGTGTTGAACCTAGCAAGTTTCAATGGAAAAACAGGATCAAACAGAGAAAAAAAATGAACAAAATAAATCACTGTGTATTTGTTCTCAATTGAGACATCTGCTCTCAGTTGAGGCAATACAACGAGAGATAACTTTGGTAATGGAAGAAAATAAGTAAACATTGCATACTTCAGTAAAAAATGTAAATTTGGTTATTTGCTGTTTTTGAGTCTATGGAAGTTTTCTTCACAATAACATTGCTGCTCCACCCCTTGCTCAGAATATGAGCTTAAAATGGTTGCAAGCTAATAGGTTGGAAGTTTGCACTGTTGTAAAATGTTACATAGAAACATAGAAATAGAAAAATAGGTGCAGGAGTAGGTCATTCGCCTACATTCAAGCCAGCACCGCCATTCAATCTGATCACAGCTGATCATCTAAAATCAGTACTCCGATCCTGCTTTTTCCCCATATCCCTTGATTCCTTCAGCCCTAAGAGCTAAATCTAACTCTTGAAAACATCCAGTAAATTGGCCTGCACTACCTACTGTGGCGGAGAATTCCACAGATTCACAACTCTCTGCATGAAAAAGTTTCTCCTCATCTCGGTCCTAAATGGCCTACCTCTTATTCTTGAACTGTGACCTCTGGTTCTGGACACCCACAACATCGGGAACATTTTTCCTGCATCTATCCTGTCCAATCCTTTAAGAATTTTATATGTTTCTACAAGATACCCTTTCATCCTTCTAAATTCCTGTGACTAGAAGCCCAGTCCACCCATTCTTTCATCATATGACAGTCCTGCCATCCCGGGCATTAACCTGGTGAACCAACACTGTACTCCCTCAATACTAATAATGTCGTTCCTCCAATTAGGAGACCAACATTTGGTCACAATACTCCAGGTGCAGTCTCACCAGGGCCCTTTATAACTGCAGTAGGACCTCCTTGCTCTAAATCTCATATCCTCTCGCAATGAAGTCCAACATGCCATTAGCTTTCTTCACTGCCTGCTGTACCTGCATGCTAACTTTCAGTGACTGATGTACAAGCACACCTACTTCTCGTTGCATCTCCCCTTTTCCTAATCTGACACCATTCAGGTAATAATCTGCCTTCCTGTTCTTGCCACCGAAGTGGGTAACCTCACATTTATCAACATTATACTGCATCTGCCATGCTTCTGCCCACTCACCCAACCTATCTGAATCACCCTGCAGCTCACACTGCCAGCCAGCTTTGTGCCATCCGCAAACTTGGTGATGTTACATTTAATTCCCGGGTCTAAATCGTCAATATATATTGTAAATAACTGGAGTCCCAGCACCGAGCCTTGCGGCACCCCACTAGTCACTGCCTGCCATTCTGAAAAGGACCCGTAAATTCATACTCTTTGCTTCCTGTCTTCCAACCAGTTCTCTATCCATGTGCTAATACCTTGTTCACCTAGCAATTAAACTCTATGCCAGTTAAGTTTTTATACTAGAAAATTGGTTTGTGTATCAAATCGAATTACGTTAAACTTTGCATAGGATATGCATCGTTCAACGCAAATCATCATGTTGTGTTTATAATACACATTAATCTTTACACACTCCTTTTTAGTTTAGACCATTTCTCTCTCCCTCATGTTTTTTTTAATGCAATTTCCCCTTGCGTGCATTTGTTCCATTTTTGTTCCTGCATCTTTGAAGCAATCCCATCTGATTCATTCCGATACTCCATTGGTGATTCACTCGTAAGACTGATGTGTTGGGGAATTTTGCCACATTTTTGGGAACACATGCATGCAAACTTTTTCAGATATAAAATAGCAAAGGCAACGCCAGCCTTAACTTTTGCTAACATTAGGATATGGAAATAACTCATTGCATCTACATGTTTCACAAGGGACAGATCAATTGCCTCTCATAACCTTGGCACATGACCTTCAAAAGATTAATATACTCTGCACTGCCTGGTATTGTGCTTTTATCTTTCTAATCAGGTCATTTGCATTACTGTGTGCAGTATGTCAGCTTTGCTACATTGTGACAAAAAATTATTCTCTCGTTCTCTGCCTCCCTTATACACACCTGCATGCACCCAGTGCACTTACACGCAACACACAGACACACACACACACATGCAACACATGCATGCAACACACACACGCGACACACACACACACACACACACCCAGCAACACATGCACATGCTACCTTCCAAACCTACAGCCTTGCTATCTACAAATTGTAGCGATCTAGCTCGGATTTCGACAGCTCAAATTTATCGATCAAGCTTCCTCTTTTAGGAAGATGTAACAGGATGTTTCTCAAATATTAAACGTTAAAGAAAAGTTGAAGAATGTTATCATTTAATTAACATTTTTAAGGCGTATATGCAGCCAACAATATAATTAAAACTTACAATGACTAACCGCTGGTAGACAATAATGCCGGAGAAACCCAGCGGGTGAGGCAGCATCTACCGCTGATGATTTCCAATAGGGGAGTGACAATACTAAATTTGATATCTTTCCTTCTAACCTAACCCTTTTATAGTCAGAAATACTACTTGTTCTCTGGTGGATTAGAGCCTATTGATCTTTCTAGTTTCTCTGAAATCAACATCTGAGCTCCATCAACATTCCCCAAATATAAACTGGAATATGAACTGCTCATGTGGAACTAAGAAGACCTTAACTATCAATTGCTGTGGATTTACTACTAATCCACATGATAAATCTGTTGTGGTTGCAGTTAGTTTGTCCACGGGCTCACATGGCATTTGAATATAAATGCTATCTAGGAACTTGGAGTCTCATCTTTAGTTTTGACAATTACTGACATGGGCAATTGGTTTTCTTTAGCAAGGAAGCTATTGTGTGCAGCATTCTGTCACAAAACCTTTACTTTCTGTTCATCCAAAACCAAAAATAGTGGCATCAAAGACGTTCAGAGCTGAACAATTTAAGAAAGTATGAGCAGTAATACTCCAAAAACAGCAAATAGGCAGGAAAGGTAGAAGACGCTGGTAGGTGTACTTCAGAACCATGGCTAGATTAGAGGCTGATGGGCCTGTCCCACGTAGGAGGCTTTTTAGGCGACTGCAGGAGACTATGCAGTCGTCACATGGTCGCCACATGTTCGCGGGTGGTTGCCGGGAGTCGTCTTCATGGTCGCGAGGAATTACCGCATTCTGGAAACTAGTCATGGCCTCATTATGGTCGCCGGGAATTTTTCAACATGTTGAAAAATTAGCGGCGACTAGAATGAGGCCGCCATGGAGAGTAGCGAGAATTCTCGAGCCGTAGGTGGGTCGCCAGGAGGTCCTAATGGACTACCAGGAGGTCGAAGGTTCTCGGAGGTTCTCGTAGGTTGTAACCGATGCTGACCGGTGAATTTCATTGGCTCATTGGGAAAAAAAAAGGTAAGCAATAGTTTTCAGAACCAAGAATACATTAAATGAGCTTCAGAGCCGTGTTTCTCTGGCTTCTTAAAATATGTCTCCACTCCTTCTCCCCCCTTCTACCCCCCCCCCCCTCATTTAAAGGACTTACCGTACACTGTGCTTTAGCCGTCTTAATTACAGCACTAACCTTCCTGTTCATCGCGATGTGTGTCTGTATCACCTTGTGTATTTTTTAGGCAAGCGGGGGAGCGCTGTCAGTCGCCGGCAGTCTGCTGAAAAATTGCCTAAGTGGGACAGGCCCATAAGTCTGCCTATGTTTGCAATTGTGAAATAATTTGTGGTCAAAGCAACTAAGCCATGAATGCAAGGAAGTCTGCAATGAGTGCAGCATTTTGAACTGATCCAGTGTAGCATGCTATGTTGAACATATTAATCAAATATTTAATTTTCTGAGGTTAGGTTGATTATCATGTGCTAAACACTCATAGTGGTAGAGTTGCTGAAGAAAATCAGCGGGTGAGGCAGCATCTATGCGTGAGGCACCATAGATGCTGCCTCACCCGTTGAGTTTCTCCAGCATTTTTGTCCACCTTCGATTTTCCAGCATCTGCAGTTCCTTCTTAAAGTGGTAGAGTTGTTGCCTTACCGAGACCCGAGTTTAATCCTAACTATGGGTGCTGTCTGTACAGAGTTTGTACATTGTCCCTGTGACTGCACGGGCTTTCTCCGGGAAGAAGTTGTCCTTCTTAGTTGCTGGGAAGAAGTTGGTGGTCATGGTTTTCAGGCTCCTATGGCTTCTTCCTGTTGGCAGTAACAAAATAAGAGCATGGTGGTGTAGGTCTTTGATAACCTGACTGCTTTTTGATGCAGAGTCTCCTAAAGGTCCCTTCGATGGTGGGAAGGTCAGTACTTGTGTTGGACCAGGCAACGTCCACCACTCTCTGAGGCCTCCTTCATTCCTTGGTGTACAAGTTACCAAACCAGGCTGCAGTGCAAGAAATTTGGACAAGTTGAGTGAGTCAGTGAGGACATGAAAATGGGATATAAAATGGAAAAATAGGAGGTTTAGTTTAATTTAGAGATACAGCGCGGAAACAGGTCCCATGGCCCACCGAGTCCGCACCGACCAGCGAACCCCAAACATTAACACAATCCCTACACACACTAGGCACAATTTACACTTGGAGTGTGTGAGGAAACCAAAGATATCGGAGAAAATCCATGCGATCACGGGGAGAACGTACAAACTCCGTGCAGACAGCACCCGTCGTCGGAATCGAACACGGGTCTCTGGCGCTGCAAGCGCTGTAACGCAGCAACTCTACCACTGCGCCACTGTGCCTCCCACTTACCCACTTTGAAGTGCATAAAGGAAAAGCAAAATATTTGTTCATTGGTAAAAAGGCAAGATGGACAGGGCGAATGAGATGGATTTATTAGGAGAGGACATCTAATCTTATCTGCTCACTTTCTCATTATTTCCCAGACTTGGCCTCTAATTTATCCACAGATTTTAAGTAGCTGCAAATGTTTTGTCTTCAAAGCTGTTCACCTTCGCTTGCTGGTGACATTTTCTAGAAACAAACTGACAAATATAATATGGCTCAGTAAAAGCCTTTTAAATATTACCTGAGCAGTGGCGAGCCAATAACATGCAATGGAATTATGCAGCACAGATCAGAGCCGTTTGCCTTATTACAGCCACACTCACATTCTGAAAGGACCATTCTCATTTCTCTCAAACTCTTTTAACTTTATGGAATCGTACAATGATATTCTGCTATTTATACTAGTTGTAAATATTTAAAAAAGTACTGCCTTTAGTATGAAGTGGATGTTGCTTCAATATAGTGAGGAAATACATGTTGAATGGTAAAGGGCCTGTCCCACTTGGGCATCATTTGCGTGTAACACAGAAGGCGTGCAAAGATTTTGTACATCCCAAAATCCTGAGGTGCCGCGCGCGACCGTGCGTCACTGCCAACACACCACGCACCATGCGCGCGTAATGTGTTGTGACGCGTACATGATGTCGCATAAATGACACGCAAATGAGACCCAAGTGGGACAGGCCCTTAAGACATTGTTACGCTGAAATATACTGGAGGTTAATATGTAAAACCTGCTTTCCTATATATGGTGCTCAACTATATTCATTAAGTCCAACAGATTACTGTCCAAAAATCAAATCTCTGTGGCAATGTCTTGCCACAGGCAGAATTTTGATTTAATCTTTAGTGGGATTCTGAATTTCTGATAAACCCAATCAATATTAATGGGCATCCTGCTGGAATTTTAACTTGGTGTTGAGAATCTTTAATTACTTTTGTTTTGAATAGGCGGAATATTTTTGAATTTTGATCGTAATAGAATTGAACTTGAGGAATCCAAGTTCGTATAGATAACATGAATCTGTGTTTGATTGTTGGAAGGCAAAAAATTCCCTGCCAAGTTATCATTATTGTCCTCTGCCAATGTAAACTGAGTGTTACATTTGGATTCATTCAACAAGAGAGAAGACATTACACATTAATGGGAAATAGTTTTCATTGAGATAGAGAAACATACTTCCCTCAACTTAATTTTAATGCAGGCTTTAGGTCCTCTCTGAGTGGAGTTTGCTTTTACTCCTCATAACTGTGTGAGTCTCAGCTGTGCGTTCTGCTTTTGTCCTACATGGTAGTTGGTAGAATAATTGTCTCCTGCAAAATACACATGAGGGACATTGCGAATGAATCAAAGGTTGTTGAGTTCAGTTTAGTTTAGTGTCACGTGTACCGAGGTACAGTGAACAGCTTGTGTTAAGTGGTATAAAAGCTTGCGTGAGGAAGAAAGTTGCAGAAGTGCAGGTAACATAAAAAGATCAAGAATGGGACAAATTGAATTGCTCTGTTAAAAGCTAAGATGTGTCCGAGTCTTGAATAGGCTCTTTTTCATCATCATAAGCAAGTAAGATCACAATGATTAGTCAGCACTGTAGAAGTTTATTCATTATCAGTCCCCACATAAGTTAATGACATAAAATATTTTAGTAACAAATAATTTTCACAAGATTTAATATATACTTGAGATAATTAATGTGCAGGAAGGAACTGCAGATGCTGATTTAAACTGAAGATAGATACAAAATGCTGGAGTAAATCAACTCTGCAGCATCTCTGGAGAGGAATGGGTGACGTTTCGGGTCGAGACCGTCTTCAGATTGATGTCAGGGGAAAGGGAGATACTTTGGTTTAAACCAGCATCTGCAGTATCTTCCTACACTTTTCATCTGCTCCCATGCAAAATCTCCTCAAGGTATGTCTACTTTGACGAAGTTCTCCTCAATCCGACGAGAGTTCTGCAAAATCCTTCCTCGCTGCTCCCCGTCTGTGATTCCTCCTGCTCTCCGACTACAAACATGATTTAATCCAGATTCGACATTTGCCTTGATCTCCATCCCCTTTGCCCTGTTTTCACATCCTACACTTCCTTATCTATCTCCCTCTCCCCGGACATCAGTCTGAGGAAGCGTCTCAACCTGAAACATCACCCATTCCTTCCCTCCAGAGATGCTGCCTGGCCTGCTGAGTTACTCCAGCATTTTGTGTCTATCTTGAGATAATTAAATTTACTGTAATGAACATTTTTTGTGGCCTCAAATCAGGGCCAAAAGGGATTACATGAAGAGCCCATCAATAGCAGTTTGGAGATTTGCTGCCCACTGACATATTAGCATGAGGTAATGGCAAGTGAACTGCCTTTGGAACCAGATACAAGGTAAGGCCCAGTTAACTGCTGAGGAGAAATGAGGCTAATTGGTTGTATACGTGCACACCTTTGAGAATATTACTGCTTTATAGGAACAGAGCTTCACGTTTAATGTGGTGCATTCAAATTTTCAACCTCAGGCTTGATAGTTCTCAAGCTGCAGCCTAGTTAGTCAAAAATAGCACATTGTCATACGTACTGAAATGGAGCAATAAAATTCTCACTTGCAGCAGCACATCAAATATGTACACCAACTAGCCTGTAAACACCATCATAAACAACTGTCTGTGTGGTCTATATGGTGTATATACTGTACATGTATATATATATATATGTGGGTATATATATAATGTTGTTATTATACCCCACCTCTCTGGCAGATCATTCCATGTATGCCACTCTCTGAGGGAAAAGGTTGCTTCTTCGGCCCCTTTTAAAACGTTCCCCTCACCTTAAACCAAATGCCTTATAGTTTTATACACCCCTACCTGACTAAGTACTAATTGCGAAATAATTTCTTTCTATTAACATTTGTGAATTATTTGTGAATAATTACAATCATCCTCTGATAGACGTTCGTAATATTTTCCTTCCCAGGTTCAGTTTTGCTATTGTCATTGGTGTGGGCTTCACTAGTGGGCCAGCATTCTTGCAATCATTAGTGTTGCACAGTAGCGCAATGCATGCATCAATGCTCCTCTGCAGGCCCAGGATTCACTGAAGATAACTGACTGGCACCATTGGCATGAATCACGAGCGCAGCTGACAGGAATTGTAACTGTCAGAAAGGCCGATTTGATCACATACTGGCTGGGTTACAGGGCTGGCATTCAGAGTGTTGCTCTGGGATCAAATTAATATCCCACCACGCCAGATGAAGAATTTATGTTCATGCAATTAGATGGATCTGAAATAGAAAAAAGGCAAATACTGAAAATCTGTGCAAAGTTCCAACGAGAATCGTGCTGTGTCCATTGGCTTATATTGGAGACGGGTAATTTTGTGCACCTGTTTGGAATTTTTTCAACTCTGTGGAAAGTTATCTTATTATTCTTGGCAGGATTTGTGTTTTCCTTGGCACTTTGTTGTTAGTGTAACATTCCCTTTCCTAACCCCATACATTGGCAACAGTAGTGCCAAATGCGAATGCCACCTGCAGTGAGATGTTCGATCATGTTGGTGCGATAGATGATGGTTCGCTTTGTTTCACTGAACAGCTGGGCTTTACATACTTTACCCCCACCTACCCTGAAACAATGTCAGTCAAAGGTACAACAGCATTCTTTGTCCCCAGCGAGGTCTGTGAATTATTATGACCTTATGGCAGCATGGTGACGCAGCGGTAGAGTTGCTGCCTTACAGCGCCAGAGACCCGGGTTCGATCCCGACTACTGGTGCTTGTCTCTACGGAGTTTGTACCTTCTCCCCGTGACCTTGTGGGCTTTCTCCAAGTGCACCAGTTTTGTCCCACACTCCAAAGATGTACAGGTTTGTAGGTTAATTAGCTTGATAACATTGTAAAAAATTGTCTCTAGTGTGTAGGTGGATAGTGCTAGGATGCGGGGATCACCGGTCGGTGCCAAAGGGCCTGTTTCTGTGCTGTATCTCTCAACTAAACTAATGGTCCTCCTCCTTACAAATGTGTCTTGATAGCTCAGCCCATGGAGGTCAAGGTCACAGGCTCTTTAGCATTTTAGCTTCAGGACCACGGAAGGCTGCCAATGTTGATTTCTGCCGCATCGCACTGTCTTCTGCTTACTGCTGTGTTTGCTTGGTCATCCAAGTCAATCCAAGTTTATTGTCCTCTGCACAAGAATGGTGAGATACCGGTACAATAAAGAAGGGCCTCTCCAGAGATGCTGTCTGTCCCACTGATTTACTCCAGCATTTTGTGTCTATCTTTGGTGTAGACCAGCACCTGCAGTTCCTTCCTACACAGGTACAATGAAAACCTTGCTTGCAGCAGTATGACAGCCACAGAGACTCAGACAACATGCAGAGGCAAAAAACAAACACAAAATTATCCAAGACAGCAAAAAAGAAAAAGACTGTGCCAAACAAGAGATTAGTGCAAAACACAATTGGAGACAAGGCTTTGGTCATGTAAGAGGGTCCGTAGTGTTACATTGTTGAGATAGGATTAAGGTTGTGTTGGTTGATTCAGGAATCTGATATTTGTAGGAAACCAGCTGTTCATCAACTTGGTGATGTGGTACTTCAGGCTTTTGTACCTCTTGCTGGATGATAACATTGAGAAGAGGGCATAGCCTGGTTGGTGAGCATCCCTGATGATGGATGCTGATGTCTTGAGGCAGCGCTTCATGTAGATGCTTTCAATGATTGAGTAGGCTGTGCATATGATGGACCTGGATGCAGTTGTCCACTGTCCACAGTTTCTTCATCTCTTCTGTCCATATGTTGGAATTACCTGACTGGACCACCATGCAACCAATCAATCCATCTGTGTAAGTTTTGTTGGAGTAATTGATAGCAGGCCGGATCTAATTAAATGTCTGAGAAAGTAAAGGCACTGCCATGCATTCCTTGTAATAACATCCACGTGCTGGGCCTAGGACAGGTTATCTGAGATGTTAATGCCCATGAATTTGAAGCAGCAGACTCTCCCCCAACACTGGACTTCTAATGAAAGCTGGTGCACGGTCTACTAACTTCTCCTTTCTGAAGTCAATAAGGAGTTGAAAAAGGTAGGTGACAATCTTAGTCATTATTATTCTAAGCCCAGCAAACGATGGCATGTACACAAACACCCACACTCACCTACATACTCATACGCACATTCACATGCACACTCACGTGCACACTCATGCCCATACTCTGACCAATGCTCGCACCATTGATTTGAGTATAGGAGCAGGGAGGTTCTACTGCAGTTGTACAGGGCCTTGGTGAGACCACACCTGGAGTATTGCGTACAGTTTTGGTCTCCTAATCTGAGGAAGGACATTCTTGCCATAGAGGGAGTACAGAGAAGGTTCACCAGACTGATTCCTGGGATGGCAGGACTTTCATATGAAGAAAGACTGGATAGACTCGGCTTGTACTCGCTAGAATTTAGAAGATTGAGGGGGATTCATAGAAACTTACAAAATTCTTAAAGGGTTGGACAGGCTAGATGCAGGAAGATTGTTCCCGATGTTGGGGAAGTCCAAAACAAGGGGTCACAGTTTAAGGATAAGGGGGAAGTCTTTTAGGACCGAGATGAGAATAAAAATTTCACACAGAGAGTGGTGAATCTGTGGAATTCTCTGCCACAGAAGGTAGTGGAGGCCAGTTCATTGGTTATATTTAAGAGGGAGTTAGATGTGGCCCTTGTGGCTAAAGGGATCAGGGGGTAAGGAGAGAAGGTAGGTACAGGATACTGTGTTGGATGATCAGCCATGATCATATTGAATGGCGGTGCAGGCTCGAAGGGCCGAATGGCCTACTCCTGCACCTATTTTCTATGTTTCTAGGTTTACTATTGCTCACACACACGTCCACACCCATACACATGTCCGCACCCACACACATGTCCACACCCACACACATGTCCACACCCACACTCACACCCACACTTACACCCAAATTCACACTCACACTCACATGCAAATTCTCTCTCTCACACATCCTCACTCAGTTTAGCACATATATCTTACAAACACTTCATATACAAACTCACAATGACACATGCACACACACTAACACACACTAACACACACACACACACACACACACACACACACACACACACACACACACACACACACACACACACACACACACAATGCAAAAGATCTCTCATGAGAGTATCTGTTCAGTCATTAAGACCGTTTGAAAATTTTGGGCATTGAAATGAATGCAATTGGTGCATTAATTTGACACCTGGATTTTAAATGAATTGTGATATTCCTGGGATGAAATATAAATCATATTAAAGAATGGGCATTGACTTGTGGTATTCATAATGACTGATTCCTTCAGAACCTAATAAAACCTACAAACTGAACTAATGAGCAGTATGAACGTTGGACAAAGTTAATTCCCCAGTATAGCACCAGACAACTTTTACAATAAATTATTCTGTAAAATGATTACTGATAGCGATATACATCAATATATATTAGCAATTTATTCTTTGTTTCAGTTGCCTGGAGATTCTACATGATTGTATTGCTTTCTTCAGGCAAGTGGATGCATAAAAATGTAATTTTAAGTGCAAATTGATTTTCTACTATTATTCATAAGAAAATGTGATGGAGGACAGCCATTCACCAACTCTACTTCTGCCACAACATTCTCAGTTATCCAAATTAAGGTGAATCTCCACTGGTACATTTTTGCAGTTCAATGAGAATAGTTCTAAAAACAAGTAATTTGTTTCTGATTGTTCAGGCTCATTGCACAAAAGGGTGAAAGTCACAAGCTGCTGTCAACATAATATATTCAGTACCATTAAAGTCAGTGAAATAAAGGTGAATATAAGCTGCAATAACCCATCATATTTATCTCAGAGAACAGAACAAATTCCTGCCCTGATAATCAACTTCTTATTTTGGACATAAGGATACAAATATGCTCATTTTAAAACCGTTCAAACACAATTTCTTCTCAATTTGCTAAGGAACTGTTAAAGGGCTGTCCCATTTGGGCAACCTAATTGGCTAGTTTAGGAGAGTTTGAAAAAATGACATGTTGAAGACCTCCTTCGACTATGTAGAAGACCTCCTTCGACCTCCTTCGACTATGTTGAAGACCAGCATCGACTAGCTATGACTAGCTATGACTAGCTACGACTAACTTTGGGAAAATTGGAAACCGAATAGTGGAGAGTGAAGACGATCTCCTTCGACCTCCCTTCGACTATGATGAAGACTATCTATAACTACCTTTGACCATCCTCGAATACCTACGACTAACATGCCGACCTATTACGACCTACTACGACTAAACCTACGAGTAAAAAAAGTATCGATTTTTTCCATGGTGACCTTTTTTACTTGCGGGCATTTTTTAACATATTGAAAAAATGCCACGACCTAGCTGAGGCCTCGAGTACGCGGAGACCACTCTCGAGCACGAAGGAGAGTTACGAAGACCTCCTACGACCTTGTGTCGACCATGATGCGAGTATGAGTCGAGGACAAACTCGCCAGAACTCGTGGATTAGGTCGTCCTTTATGCTACTATATTTTATTTACTATAAGGCCCTTTATGCTACTATTCTGCAACAAAAAAAAGTGTGCTCGAATATTAATTGGACAAACATCCAACGGTCTGGAAAACTTACAAATAAAAGAAGCCAAAATCGTTTGCCATTGTCTAGAAATTCATCCCTGTGGCAAAAAACACCGTGTGGTTGCATCTTCTTTGAAGGTCATTTAGATGTGAATTTTAATATTTCGGAGCTAGAGTGCAATGGACTGATGGAACTGTGTGTTTACTTCAGGTCGTGACCATGGATAACTTTCTCTGTATATGCCTTTTTTAAAGGTAATTTAGATCAGTTGTCCGTTGTAAACTGGTTTCTCTGTTTCAAATGTTTTTTCTCTGTGACATATCCTTTTAAGTTGCATTCACCAAATTGCATTTCACTGAAGTATCAACAAGAATACTTTAAAGTGCAAAATACTTTCTTTGAATAACCTAGTTAAATGCTTGCCAGTAAAGTAGATTATGGATTTGCTAATATCCAAATTAATTTGACTGGAGACTTGACAGGGAGAAACACACATCACACGACTTGTACAATTTGTATTTGGCTATTTGATCTTCTAAGCAGAAACCTGAGGTCAGATGTTCTGAAGAATAAATATATTGGTGGTTGTGCTGGGGTGTTGGGAGCATGAAGAGCAATGGTCTTAAATCCAGGCTTGTTTGATTCGACTATAGTCACTCTCTGCTGACTATCGTGGCACAAATTCAGACTGTGTCAATAGAATTCCCATTAAAACATATTTGTTAAGCAAAATCTCCAACATCCATTCTAGTAAAGGCAGGAAATATTGTGCACCAGGAATAGCACATCAAATAAACAATGTTCAGTGAGCCAAAATGATGTTGTGAAGTTTGTTTTGAAAGACCTGCCACTCAACATTTCCTTGGCATTGCAAATTGGAGTAGTGAAAAATGAGCTGAAAAATTGTTTCTCATCACAATTCCGCCGACATGAACTTGTATATCCCAGAGAGTTGTGAATCTGTGGAATTCTCTACCACAGAAGGCAGTGGAGGCCAATTCGCTGGATGTATTCAAGAGAGAGTTAGATGTGGCTCTTAGGGCTAATGGAATCAAGGGATATGGGGTGAAAGCAGGAACAGGGTACTGATTCTGGATGATCAGCTATGATCATTTTGAATGACAGCACTGACTCGAAGGGGACGAATGGCCTACTCCTGCACCTATTTTCCATGTTTCCATAAGATGTTGGGAATAGTGTCACGGGATGGTTGAGGAAGAATTATGACGGGGATATGAGGTGTGGGGCATGAAGAAATCTGGAAAGGAGAGGTTCAGAGGGATATAGATCAAACGCAGACAAATGGGACTACCTTAGATATGGGAAACTTGGTCGGCATGGATAAGTTGGATGATTGGCCTGTTTCCGTCTTCTCTAACTCTTAAGAATTCCAGAGTTGGATTGAAGCCATAACTTTGGGAGTTGCAATGAGATGTTGTTAGAGGTGAGGGAGGGGGTTGATGAGGTTTGTGGCGGATGGTAGTGTAGTGAAGGTTAAGCTTACTGTTTGATTTGGGCTCATAATTGAGAGATAGGTGAGTCAGAAGAAGTGTTCCTACCTGAGGTAGGTTCCCAGTGTCAGACGATGACCTGAGACCTGCTTTAAGTTGAATGAAACAGGCCACATACTACTATACACAATTAGATATACCGTACATGTACGAGATTCCCTGTGTCTTAGTCTCTTAGACACAAAGTGTCCTGGTGTAGAATCACAGAGAAAGAATGGGTGACGTTTCGGGTCGAGACCCTTCTTCAGACTGGTTAGGAATAAGGGAAACGAGGGATATAGACGATGATGTACAGAGATAATGAACAATGAATTAAAGATATGCAAAAAAGGTAACAATGATGAAGGAAACAGGCTATTGTTTGCTGTTTGTTGAGTGAAAACAAGAAGCGAGTGTGACTTGCATGGGGGAAGGATAGAGAGAGAGAGGGAATGCCAGGGGCACCTGAAGTTAGAGAAATCAATATTCATACCACTGGGCTGTAAGCTGCCTAAACAAAATATTTATAGAAGTTCCATTAGAAGTGAATTCATGGTAAGAGGGAGCAGAGTTTAAGCCCAACATCTATATATGGTCTAAATTAACACCAAACTCAACGATAGTTTAAAAATTGCTGCTGCTGTTTAATACTGTAATACTCTGATAACCCATTATCTGGATGTTCGGAAATGCCAATGGTTCAGCATTGCATCGAGTGGATGTTGCAACCCTCCCAACATGGAAACATTCCCATCAGCCCAACATGCCCACGGCCACCAATGTACCCGCGTCCCACCTGTTTGTGTTTGGCCCTCATACCTCTGACTCACCAAGTGCTGATTCCTCAGTTGCCCTAAATACCAAGGCCTCGGTCCCTGTTTGTTTGATTAATATCTAGATTGTTTACAAGATCTGCCAGTCTTGCAGCACCAAAAGTCCCCAGTGTGCTGGATTATTGGAGGTTTACTGCGCTGGTGATTAGCTGCTCCTGATAGTTAATAACCAGATTTGACAGAATCTGATCATGATTCGTGACTTTTCTTTGCACCTTGAAGAACATGTTAACTTCATCCCCAACAGGTCATTAGGCTGACTCTCGACGAGTTTGAATTGGAGAGAGGGTACGACACACTGACAGTCGGCGATGGAGGGCAGCCTGGAGAACCGAAAACAGTGCTTCACGTGTAAGTTCTACCAAAGCAACTCCAAGGGGCGGCATTAGATGTGAAATGTATGTCATTATGGAACATTACCATTACATAATGCAGATCTGACAGATGGAAGACTGAGAATTGTGGATGGGATCATTGAGGTGGGGCTGGGGTTTAAGACAAACATTTTGAGGCATTAGGAGATGGAAGCAGGTACATACTGGCATGTATTCAGGAGAGAATGGGGAAGATGGAGGCAGCAGAAGGCGGGAGAATAGGGACCAGCAACCAAGAAGATTTGGAGGTTGTGGATGGAGTCTGCTAAGCAAGGGTGTTGGGTGATTGTTTCAATGCGAAGGTAGTGGAAGAGCAAGGAGGTACTTAATTTACCTAAGTAACTTAAATACGGAGCACGTATTCCAGTCAGACTATATTTTAAAGGCAGAGATAGATAGATTCTTGATTAGTACAGATGTCAGGGATTATGGGGAGAAGGCAGGAGAATGGGGTTTAGAGGGAAAGATAGATCAGTCATGATTGAATGGCGGCGTAGACTTGATGGGTCGAATGGCCTAATTCTGCTCCTATCACTTATGAACTAGCAAATTTATGAACCTTTTCTGCTGTTGCTCATTGATAACATGAACCAAGATCACCCATGGTTATCTAAAAGCTGTACAAGATACAACCCATTCCTTGCGGGCTTGATCCTTATGTCATGTCGGGTCACCAGAGCATGTTCCACTTCTGAAGTAAACCAGAAATGGTCTTTATCTTGTTTACTTTGGAAACAAAATTAAATTCCAATGCTTCATACTGGAATAAGGTGAATGCAATTGAATTTCTAAGCTGTTCTTTTTTTTATTTACCTAAGATGACCATTGTGTCTGTTCCAATAACTCCTGCAGAGTGAAGTGTTCACTGTCAGCAAGTAGTCAGTTAGCTGTAAAAATTGCTTTTATTTAATGCAATTAGTGAAAGCGAATGAGACTCCTGTGGCGTGCCAGTTGTCACCATTGAGGTGAAATTGATAGCTTTGGTTTCCAGTTTATATTGGGTGTAATAGGAGCAAGGAGTTGTATACAGGACAATCTGTAGCACAACTTTCTCAGTTATGTTGCTGATTCTGTTGTAGATTAGTGCGATTGTTTTTACATTCACAGTGGGGAAACTTGTAAGTCCACAGAACACTGATTGTATATCGAGTCATAAAATCATCGAGCTATCGAGCACAGAAATAGGCCTTTCAGCCCACCTTGTCCATTCCAACCAAGTTGGCATACCAGGCGAGTCCCATTTGCCTCGCTCATAGCCCTCTCAACCCTTCCTAACAATAAATCTGTGATTTAAAGTTCATAATTGTATTAACTTTGATGGGTTCCTCTGGAAGCTCATTCCTGATATGGACTACACTCTGAGTGGAAAAGTTGCTCCTATGGTCCCTCTTAAATCTCTTCCCTCTCACCAAACCATACACCCTCTAGTTTTACAATCCTCCACCTTGGAAAAAGACTCTGATTGTTCACTTTACGCATACTAGCAATATACAAAGGTTATTTCACTATTTACTAGGTATGTCCCAGGAGTGATTGGGTGTTTAGTGTTTGACGGCACTGGGCCTGTACTCGCTGGAGTTTAGAAGGATATGGGGGGACCTCATTGAAACTTACCGAATAGTGAAAGGCCTGGGTAAAGTGAATGTGGAGAGGGTGTTTCCACCAGTGTGAGAGTCTAGGACCAGAGGTCACAGCCTCAGAATGAAAGGACGTGCATTTAGAAAGGAGATGAGGAGGAATTTCTTTAGTCAGGCAGTGGTGAATCTATGGAATTCATTGCCACAGAAGGCTGTGGATATTTTTAAGGTGGAGATTGACAGATTCTTGATTAATAATGGTGTCAGGGGTTGTGGGGAGAAGGCATGAGGTGGGGGTTGAGAGGGAGAGATAGATCAGCCATGGTTGAATGGCAGAATAGACTTGATGGGCCAAATGGCCTAATTCTGCTCCTATAACTTATGAAGTACTGTCAGACGCACCCTTCCACAGCACCTTGTGCAATTGTCACTAAAATTAACTGATTCAGTTTTACTTAACATGCTGAACATGGAAACATTCCCATCAGCCCAACATGCCCAGTTTTACTTAACATGCTGAGAGAGGCAAGTCAGCATGAACAAAATCTGAAACAAGAGAAATTTCACAAATTGAAAAATTTAAACATGATACTTAATATCTGTGAATATTAGTTTGAAAACTTTGGGGGCATTGCAGATGACTGCTGAATTATTCACCTTCAGATAACCAGATTGATTAATTCATCACATCTTCATCAACTTCGCTTTTCAATCACACATCGTTTTCCGGGACATCTGAGAGTGTATCATCATTTCAATTCTGTTTAATTATCTGACATTTGAAATGAAGTCAGATTGTACTGATGAAGTTTTCTGATCTCCTGCCGGCAGATTGACAGGCACCGATGTTCCCGACCTCATTGTGAGTGTGAGCAATCAGATGTGGCTGCAGTTCCAGACTGACGAGACCAACAGTATGCTGGGCTTCAAGGCTATCTATGCAGGTATTTTACACAGTAGTAGAGAAAAAAAAAGCAACATCGCTAGAGTCGAGCATTGTACATTTTGCTGACAAATTTGTTGATTCTGTAGGTTAATGTTATTATTTTTACATTCACAGCAGAGAAACTAGTAAGTCCACAGGTACTCTGAAGGTTGCTAATCTAGATTTTATTGGAAAGCTCATGAAGTCCATTGTGTTCTTCCATGTTTCTTAAAATAATTGATGTTAAGAGGATAAATATGATAAATCGCTGTTTTGATCCATCGAGCCTGGATGAATTAAGAACTCTAGATGAGTCAATTATTTAAACTTACCTGATCAGTCAAAAACCTCCTTGTTGTGATCATTTCCTGAAGCATATCGGATTATCCGGTGGATATTTCTTTTTTTTTTTCCTAGCCCTAGTAGTGGTAATCCTTAGAGAAAAAAAGAAGACAGGACAAATTCATAACATGTAAGGCTGTATGTGCAAGGATTACCCAAAACTTAATGACAGGATTTGCAAAATAAAGCTCTCTGTTTTTCCTCCTGTGTTTACTAAAGAACGGCGCAACAACTAATTGCTCCTAGTGAAAATCAGATATCTACTCGAGTGGCTGCGATCACAGAATAATTTCATTTCATCTGATCTAAATTTCAGAAATACCAAATGTGAAGGGAAATTGGTACATGAATTCAAAAGCACAGACTTCAAAGAATTGCTCAACAAAATTGATTTAAGGGTCTAAGGTTATTGCAAAACATTTTAATGGAGTGCACATAGAAATTCTTTAAAGATGTAACAGTGTACTTTCAAGATGTATAAACAGCCTGGATCAGAGTGTGTGAGCCTCGATTGCTCAACATATTCATCAAAAAAAAAGTAAGTGCTTTGCAAATCCAGGAATCAGATGGATGCAGGCTACAATGGTAGATATAGAATTGTGTCATAAGGAGGGCTAGAGGCAAAAAGATTGGAATTTGTATCATACCATCCATATTCCTGTCAGGTCCTTTCAAAGTTGTTTGGAACAATGAAGTGTTACTGCTGTGACAAAGGAACCACTGCAATCGACTTTGCGCAGCACGAACTCTGCAATTAGGACTGTGTTGATGATCAACAATCTATTTTTCCTTTGATAATTGTGAAAGAGAGAAAATAAATTGACCGAATGCCAGGATCTCTCCACATGTTTGCTTTAAAACACTCATGGGATTTGGGAGAGCAGATAGTTCAGGCAATTGGTCTAAAACATCATTTGGAAGAGAACACCATTGAAACCAAAGTTTGTTGTGATTGAGCTCTGTGGTGGGATTTGAATATACCATTTCCTGATTGAGAGCATGTACATCAAATTGAACAAGAGATGACCGTGCATGCCTTTGGATGTATATAAAACAGGAATATTCATTTTTTTACATTATAACTGGAAGGGACAGTGGGAAAGAAATGAGCACCCTAAAATAGTACGGAAGTTGTGAATTAATTGGTCTAATGAGTCAAAGTGAAGCTGTTCTTGAATTTGGTGATACATGATTTCATCCTTTTGGATCTTTGGGAGTGGGGAGAAGAGACAATGGAAAATGGGCGTGAATAGACCTTGATTATGTTAGCTGCTTTTCCAAGGCAGCGTGAAGTATACTGTACATGGTAGATGGGAAAGTGGCTGGTAGTGTGATCGATTCAGCTGCATCCACAACTCTGGAATTTTTTTGCAGTTTTGAACAGAGCAGTTGCCATACCAACCTCTGTACATGTCACAATAAACTAAACTGAACAGCAGGGCTACCTTTTATTCATTATCATTGCACCATTATATATTTAGTACATTATATATCCACCACACTTCTTTATCAAGTCTTTGACAATGTCAACCAGATTCTGACAGTTTCTGAGGATTTTCTTATCTCGATACTGCAGCTGAATTATGGCCTTGATGAGCTTCTGTATCAGGGGACAATTCTTCCCTTTCAGTCTTCCCTTGATAATTAACCACAAATTCTCAATCAGATTTAGGTCAGGTGAGTTACCAGGCCAGTCCAAGACCCTTCTGCTGGAAAAAATTAGTTCACCATCTTTGATATGTGGCACAGTGCAAGGCCTTGCTGGAATATCCCAGATCCACCTGGAAAAGTCTTCACCATCTCCGATAGCACTGATCCCTGCTATACATTAATATATTTTGGCAATCTTATCATTCCATCAACTAGATGCTGTAGACCAACACTCGCAGTATAACAAACCCCAGAACATCATCTTATCAGGATGTGTGATGAACTGGTCAATGTGACATTTTCTCATCGTCTCTCCGATTGATCTCGAAACATGATGACAACGTTGGCCCTGATACAAGGAATAACACCTTTCTCCAGCCCTCATGTCCGATCTTTATGTTTTCAGACCCACTGGTATTGCTTCTCCTTCATCTCGATAGTTAGAAGGTATTTCTTCACAGGTATTCTGGCTATACGATTGACTTGAGTGCTTCATGCATTGTTTGTATTTCCATGTCACATGTTAAGTTGCAGCTATCTTTATTTACCATTTCAACCCAGACATTTCGCACATCTGCATTTGCATCATTTCCAGACCATCCACATCCAGGTGTGTTCATGCATGCCCTCTTCACACCTGATTCTTTTGTTCTTGCTCATTATTATTCTTATCACCACCTGCCCCTTGTCTATCCATCCTGATTTTCTTGCGTTCTTATTGTTTCTTTTCTTGAATTAAGTTAGTCTATTTCCGTTAGATTCCTCCATTCCCTGTATTCTGATGTTGCTGTACCACACTTATTATTTTTTGTCTACACTGCACTGGGATGATGCATCATCCATCCAGCTGAAGGCACCGGACAAGGATACCAGGAGAATGAAAGATGACCAGAAGAACCTTTATGGAGAGATTTACAGGGTTTCAGAAAAATATGAGTACAAATAATGGACATTGAACATAGAACTGTACAGCGCAAGAACTGGGCCTTCAGTCCACAATGTCAATGCTGAGCAACATGGCAAGATCATCTTGTGTTTACTTACACATTATCCATATCGCTCCATTTCCTGCATGGTCATATGCCTATCCAGAAGTCTCTTAAATAGAGATAGAAATTCATCATATGATTAAAATAACAAAATAACAAAAAACATAACCATGACTCAGTTAATTTGCACAAGGATGTATCTCTGCCCCATCACCTCATCATTGTTTGAGATCCTGCCCACTGTGGTGATGTCAACTTGTAATCGGAGAGCAGAATCAAGGCATGTAGTCATGAGTGTGTAGGGATTATGCTGAGAAGTTTACTTTAGTTTAGTGAAACAGTTTGAAACAGGCCCTTGGCCCATTGAGTCAGTGCCGACCAGCAATCATCCATACACTAGTTCTATCCTACACACTAGGTACCATTTACAGAAGCCAATTAACCTAAAAATCTGCACGTCTCTGGATTTTGAGAGGAAAAAACCTGAAGAAAAGCCACACAATCACAGGGAGAACATACAAACTCCGTAATCAGGATCGAACCGGGTCACTGGCACTGTAAGGCAGCAACTCCAAGTTGGATATTTTTGGTCAAGGGATATTTTTAAGGCAGAGATAGCTAGCAGGTCCATGCAGATTCTGTGGACGAGGTCAGGGTATCTATCAGGACCAGTCGCTTTCTGCTGGTTCACTCTCAGGAAGGCTGATCTGACTTCCGCAAGGGTGACCATGGGTACCATGTCGGGGTGGGTGATAACATTCTGCTGACCTTCTGTTCAAAGCAAGAATAGGGAGCATTGAACATGTTGGGAAGGTTGTGATGTTGCCAGCGATTCTGCCCAACTTCACTTCGTCTCCCGTTATAGCACACAAGCCGTGGCACAATTGTCTGGAATACCAACAAGGGTTGGTATTGTCTCCTGGTGTCCCCGATGGCTTTGCAAAAGGTACCCAGATTTCGTGTGCAGGTCGGGATCACCCAACTTGTGCGCCTCAGGCTTAAACTCACACTCCATCCATGGTTTCCGATTGGGGAATGCATGGGTTGACTTCTTTGGCATGCAGTGCTCTACACAATTACCTATGAATTCTCTGACAGCAATGGTGTGCTCAGTTAGGTTGGCCACTGAGTGCTTGAATGTGGACCAGACCACTGACTCAGTGTGCTGCATTACTCTCCCTACAAGAAGAAACTGAAGCACGTGGATCTGGTACAGAAAGTCATTTAGAGCTGGTCTAAGCAAACAAATATGACAACTAACTCAAAGTGATCACATCTGTTTGCTCAGACCAGTACTATGTGATTTCTGTACCAGATCCTCATGCTTCAGTTACTTCTTGTAAGGAGGGAAATGGAGCACAGCTTGGTGGTCAAATTTTACAACATGCTGGCAGGATATGGCGTGGTGGGCATTTCTTTGATGGTTGTGTAGCAGTGGTCAAGGGTGTGTGGGACAGTATTTGTGGCAGTACTCGTGTAATTTATCCGGTTGAAATCTCTGACTGTGCTGAACAAGGCCTCGGGCTACTTTGTTACAAGGCCTAAGGGTACTTCATGGGTCATAAGAGACATAGAGGCATCTGAAGCCCTGCCTCTCGAATGCTCAAACAACTTTTTTAGCAGCTCACTATGTCAGCTGCTTCTGAATTATTTTTTTGGATGCCTCCAATGGAAATTAATTAAAAGTACAGAGATTAAAAAAATGGGTGAATGCATATTTACCTCCTCACCTCTGCTGACACCGGTTCCCTCAACATCCTCATCCTCCTCGACCTGAGCGCAGCCTTCGATACAGTGAACCATAACATCCTGCTCACCAGACTCAAAGACCTCGGCATTGAAGGCTCTGCACTCAGCTGGCTCCGTTCCTACCTTTCCAACAGATCCCACTTCATCTCTCTCCACAACCACACCTCTGCTACAGCCACAGTCACTCAAGGCGTTCCCCAAGGCTCCGTACTCGGCCCCCTCCTCTTCATCATCTACATCCTCCCCCTTGGTCAGATACTCCGCCACTTCAACCTGGACTTCCACTGTTACGCTGACGACACCCAGATCTACCTCAGCACCAAATCCCCCCACAACCCCCCCCCCCCCCTCTCCCATATCAACTCCTGTTTGTCAGCTATAAAAACCTGGATGCAACATAATTTCCTCAAACTCAACAGCGATAAGACAGAATTCCTCCTCATAGGCTCCAAAGCCACACTCAGCAAAATCAATAACCCCACGCTCACCATCGACGGCACCACTGTCTCCCCATCTCCCCAGGCCCGCAACCTTGGCGTGATCTTTGATTCCACCCTCTCCCTTGAGCCTCACATCCGCCATGCCATTAAAACCTCCTTCTTCCATCTCCGCAACATCGCCAAACTCAGACCCTCTCTCACACCTCCCGCTGCTGAAAGACTCATCCATGCCTTCATCTCCTCCCGACTGGACTGCTGCAACTCACTTCTCCTTGGCATCAGCTCCACCTACATCAACCGACTCCAACTGGTCCAGAACGCAGCCGCCTGACTCATCACCCACACCAAATCCTGGCATCACATCACTCCAGTCCTCAAACAACTTCACTGGCTTCCCATCTCCCACCGGATTACCTACAAAATCCTGATCCTCACCTACAAAGCCCTCCACCATCTGGCCCCCCCATATCTCACTGACCTCCTCTCCCCCTACCAACCCTCACGGTCCCTCAGATCCATTTCAGCCGGTCTCCTCTCCATCCACAAGTCCAACCTCCGCAGTTTTGGGGACAGAGCCTTCTCCAGGGCAGCTCCCAGGCTCTGGAACTCCCTCCCCCAACTGATCCGCAATTCCGTGTCCCTCACCAACTTCCAGTCCCGCCTCAAGACCCATCTCTTCACCTCTGCCTATTCTTAGCCCCACGTCCCCCTCCCTTGTCATCTGTGCATTAATTGCCTCATATTGTGTTTTGTATTGAATTCTGTCTTTACTTTGTGTACTAGTCATGTCTCTACTATTTATTTCATTCCCCTTACATGTTTTTCCTCTACCTGCTAAATTTTTGTAAGGTGTCCTTGAGACTCTTGAAAGGCGCCCATAAATAAAATGTATTATTATTATTATTATTATTGAGCATTCTTGTCAGGGTCAGTGATATGATTCCTATGACACTTACACCAGCCCTTCCTCTGTGAGTCCTCTCCTTGGTGTCTCTGTGCTCTGCCACTGGGCCCCATTGTAAGTCCAGCAGTGGAGTGGGAGATGGTGCACCAGCACCTGGTCTCCAGCTCATCTCTGAACACGTCACTGTCAGAGATAAGCTGAAGAGCAAATGTCTGATAACCAACAGCTACAATAAGCACAACTCACCACATTTACTTTTCCAGCTCTACCTTTGAGGAAGGTTTGAACAGTGTTCCCGTCCCAAAATGTTGCCTAGCCGTACTCTCTCAGTATGCTGCCTGACCTGGTGAGTTACTCCCACACTTTGCCTCTTTTTTTGGTAAACTTGCATCTGCAATTTCTTGTGACTACCTTTGCTCCATTTCAATCAAAGATGCTGAATTTTTCATGATAATTACACTTAAAAAAAAACCATCTCATGGGATTCCATCCCCTCCTACTTGGCATTTATCAAGATCAAAGGGCAGATTTCAAAATTGTTAGTTTTCCCATAGTGTGGATAGTAAGTGGTGGAAAATACGAAGACCACTCTGTAAACAGACAGTCTTTGAAAAATGAAAACCTCTGAATTGAAGAAAGAACATGAGCAACAAAATGCATATTATGTGGTCACAAGGAACTGCAGATGCTGGTTTACAAAAAAAGACACAAAGTACTGGAGTAACTCAGATGGCCAGGCAGCTTCTCTGGAAAACATTGATAGGTGAATTTTCAGGTTGTGACCCTTCTTCACAAAGTCTTGCAAGTTTTAGGTGGATATCGGTAAGGGGGGAGGGTTTTATTGGTAAATGGTTGGACAAATTCCAGAGATAAAGTATGAGAAAAGGATAGAAGGGGAAGAAATTGTGACGCCAGAGAAATAAATTGAGGTGGCAGATTATAGTTTTTTTACCTAAAGTTGCAGAATTCAATATTCATATTGTTAGGTTGTAAGCTGAATGTGAGGTGCTGTTCCTTCAGTTTATGTTTGGCCTCACTGTGGCAATGCAGGAGGCCATGGATAGAAAGATCAGTGTGGATATGGGAAGGGGAGTTAAAATGTTCAACAACAGGTGGATCCAGCAGATTTTGGTGGACTGAGCACAAGTGTTTGGCGAAACGGTCACCGAGTCTATACTCAGTCTCACTGATGTGAGGGAGGTTACATCAAGTATGCAGTAGATGAGGTTAGGGGAAGTACATGTGATCTCTGTCTCACCTGGAAGAACTGCTGGGATCCATGAATGGATGTGAGGGAGAAGGTGTGGGGACAGGTGTTACATCTCCTGCGGTTGTATATCATGTTGTTTCAAAATGTTCACAGGTCGTCTGTTCTTGGTAATTGTTGAATTGATTTGTAAGTACCTTAGTTACCAAACATCAAGTGGCAATTTTAGTTTGATTGACATTATTTAACAAGATTTGTTGGCAGTAATGGGCTAATGGTCCTTGATTAAAAGCTGATTACCTTGCTTATAAACTCCTGAATCAAACAAATGTTCCTAAGGTAATGCAAATTAAGCGAAGGATTTCAAGCTTGAGGAACGGGTTTATGCCTCAGTAATTCTGCTCAGACAAGATTTCATTTTTAACAGCCTTTAGCAGTATTTAATTCTGTGCAACCTGAAGCCACCTGTCTTGAACTCTGGCTACTGCCTGGATATGCCAACTCTAGTGTCTGCCCAGTCATGCAACCATGCCTCTTCCATATGTGAAACCCTGCATAAGCTGAATGCCCATCCCTTCATCTAACAGACCACGTTGAAAGGTGAGCATGCCTCAGACCTTTCGAGAACTTCACATAGATTTAACTAACATAAAACTATCAATAAAAGTAATTAAACAAAATTAATTTGATTTAAAGCACTTTAAATAATTTAAAGCATTAAAGAGGCTGTGACCCCTGGTTTGAGATACCCAGACCAGTGTAAACATTATTCACGATCACCAGAAGAGCAAAGGTTAGAGCAAGAAGATTTGGAGCAACATTAGTATGTGGAGTGATAGAAAGAGGGGGGTTATTGATGATACTGGATGAAGTAAGAGTTGATCGTTTAGTTTAGTGAACATTAGTTTAAAGATACAGCATGGAAACAGGTCCTTTTGGCCCACTGAGTCTGTGCCAATCAGAGATCCCCGTCCACTAACACTATCCTGCACACTAGGGACAATTTACAATTTTGGCAAGCCCATCAACCTACAAACCTGTACGTGTTTGAAGTGTGGGAGGAAACTGGAGCACCCGGAGAAAACTCACGTGGTCACAGGTAGAACGTTCAAACTCCGTACAGGCAACACCCGTGGTCAGGATTGATCCCGGGTCTCTGGCGCTGTCAGGCAGCAACTCTACTGCTGCGCCACCGTGCTGACAATGATAATGACTGAGTTGTCTCATGGCATCTGATACTTCATGGCACCAGTTCAGAGGCTGGCAGGGCAGGGTACGTTTGAAATAGATTGGGGGAGGATGTCAGAGAGACAGAAAATAGGTGCTAGTGGGCTGTAGTTCTACATGAGGCATGGATGGTGTGTGTAGGCTCTGTTAGATTGTTCTACACATTCACGTGGACCCAGATGACTCTGGTGAGTTCAGTATATGTTGTCATGACAAGGCTGAGAGTTACCTTCTTGTGTAGGAAAGAACTGCAGATGCTGGTTTAAACTGGTTGGACATGAAAAGCTTGAGTAACTCAGCGGGACTGGCAGCAACTCTAGAAAGGAGGTCAAGCCCCTTCTTCAGCCTGAAAGTCACGGGATAGGGAAACGACATACAGATGCTGATGTAGAGAGATATAGAACAATAAATGAAAGATATTCAAAAAAGTACCAATGATAAAAGAAACAGGCCATTGTTAGCTGATTGGTGGGTGAAAGCGAGAAGCAGGTGCGACTTGGGTGGGAGAGGGATGGAGAGAGAGGGAATGCTGGGATGACTTGAAATTAGTGAAATCAATATTCATACCACTGGATTGTAAGCTGCCCATGCCCAAGTCAGGTTGCCTTATTGTCAGGCCTGTCTGAGACTGTGCAGAGACTGCGACCATCACTCTGGAGTTTGTGGGGATTTCATTTCAAGGATACAGTGGCAATTCCTTCACCCATGCCTGCTGGTTCAGGCAATACTTTCCCTGGAAATAAAGGGCAGACATCACCAAACGTCTTTCACCTTTAATACAGTTAGAGGTCTGGTCTCTGCCAGCTGGAACCATTTCGAAGCTTGACAGGAACAGTGAGAAGCCACCAGAGAGAATAGGTTAATGTCCCCATCTGAGCAGAGAAATACTGTTTGTGAGAAGGCCGGTGCTCTCGTTGGGGCCAGGGATGCTACACATGAGCAGCTAACTCTTGTCTGCGTTATATTGACGCCACATGCCAGTGGATCGTACAAACCATTCCGTAATGAGGTTAGAGGTTTTCCATGCGTAAACTCATCACTCTACCATACTAGGGAAGACATGATCCCTCCACTCTAACCCTTACATATACCTATGTTGTCACCAGACTCCAGCTTGGGTTAATGCAGAGAGTTGTCTATGAGGGGATCAGTAAAAATAGCACCTGGATATTGTAATCTGTCACCTAGGTCATATATCTGGATCTGGAAGTTGAATCCATTGTATTGGGGTCTGGTATTGGGGTGTGAATGCTAATGTAGCACCTTGTCACCAGGGTCACTGAATTTGCAGGTTCAGAACGTTGATGGCCCCACCACAAGGGCAGTAGTTCACACTCTACCATCGCCAAACACAGGCATATGGGGCATCTTGGTTCGGTGAGTTGTGCCAAAGTACCTGTTTCCATGCAATGTGACGGGGGTTGTTCTCCTTGATGCAGTGGCGGTTGAGGGGGACTTGATAAATGTGTACAACATTTTGAGAGGTGTAGATTATGTAGCTTGTAAGATTTTTCCCCCCCGTGGCAGAGCAGCACGGTGGCGCAGCGGTAGACCTGCTGCCTTACAGCACCAGGGACCTGGGTTCGATCCTGATTATGGGTACTATCTGTAAGGAGTTTGCACGTTCTCCCCGTGACCTGCCTGGGTTTTCTCTGGAAGCTCCGGTTTCCTCCCACACTCTAAAGACGTATAGGTTTGTAGACTAATTTGCTTGGTATAACTGTAAATTATCCCTGGAAAGTGTCTGTGTGCAGGAATCGCAGGTCCGGTGCTGATTTAGTGTATCTCTAAACAAAACTAAACTAAGCTAAACAGAGGCGTCAACAAGTAGTGTGTATAGATTTAAGGTGAAAAGAAATAGGTTTAAATGGAATCCTTTGAGAGAATATTTTTCATCCAGAGGATGGTTTGAATCTGGAATGCACTGTCTGAGTGGGCGGTGCAGGCCTGTTTAAGAAACATCTGGAGAAGGGCAGGAATCTTTACTGCATAGAAAGCTCTGAACCAAATGCTGGATAGCTGATAGCTAGCTACCTGCTGGTCAGCATGGACACAATGGAACACAAATCTGGTCTGGTTCTGTGTTGTTTGACTCTAAGGAGTCTGAAGAAGGGCCCTGACCCAAAACGTCACCTATCCATTTTCTCCAGAGATGCCGGCTGACCCGTTGAATTGGTCCAGCATTTTGTATCTATATTTGAATCTGAGGCTCTATATCTTCATGACTCAATGGCTCTAAGTCTCAAGGACTCCATGCCATTCAAATGCAATTAGTATAGTGTTCAGGGTATTCACTGTTCAGAGATCAGTCACACTAGTATCTGACATATAGGATATGGAGTTAGCACAGGGAAGTGGTGCTGCGTGGAGTGTAGAATAGTGACATTATTTGGCGAAAGCTATTGTTGCCAAATTACTCTGGCAGTGATTGAGTGGGATTCCCATTGTCTTGTTTATTCCTTTCTGCTTCGCCTGCTATAATAACAGTTATCCTACGAGGAAAATCACACAGTGAAATCGAATATCTGTTTTTTGTCGTCTTGAATGCTTTTGGAGTTTTACTTTATTGCATATGATTGAACACAACAGGAATAGGTGAAAAAGCATTAGTCAAAGATGATTGCTTGTGCAGGAAAACATATCATTGCATTGATCACATTAAGTTGTTTGAACTGAGTGAAACCTGCCGCTTCTACATCTGATAGTTATGGGGGGTTTTTTTGTGTCGTGCTTCCTTGGTCATAGTGCAGTAGAGATGGCACTTAGAATGGTAGCATGCTCCTACTGCAGGATGTGGGATGTCAGGGAGACTTCCAGTATCTCTGAGGGTTAAATCTGTGGGAAGTGGAATTCATTGCCACAGAAAGCTGTGGAGCCACGGTCAATGGATATTTTTATGGCAGAGATAGATAGATTCTTGATTAGTACAGGTGTGAGGGGTTATGGGGAGATGGCAGGAGAATGGGGTTAGGAGGGAGAGATAGATCAGCCATGATTGAATGGCAGAGTAGACTTGGTGGGCCGAATGGCGTAATTCTGCTCCAATCACTTATGAAGTGTGCACAGCTGCAATTCCTTTCAGATCATGTAAGGAACTGGAGCGGTAAGTTATCCCAAGATGACCTCGGGCTCATCCAAGGGTATGAATGTGTCACAAATCAGAGTTATAATGAGGTGGTCATGTCTAAAGCGCGGGCAGAAAGTGGATGGTTGACCACCAGGAAAGGGAGCAGACAGAGAGGGCAGGAATCACTAGTGGCCATTCCCCTCAAAAGCAGGTATATCCTCTTGTTACTATTGGAGGGAATAACCAAGCAGGGGAGAGCAGCAACTGTCAGGCATGTGGCACTGGGCCTGACTCAGAGGCACAGCATGGAAGGGCGAAGTATGGCAGGGCGATAGTGGTAGGAGACTCATTAGTAAGGGGGAAAGGCAGGAACAAACGAGACCCCAACATGGCATGCTACATCACCTGCATAAGGGTCGAGGATGTCTTGGAGCGGCTGCAGAATATTCTCAAGGGGGATCAGCCGGAAGTGATTGTGCACACTACAAACAACAAAGGAAGAAGACAGGAGACTGCAGTTGCTGGAATATGGGGCAAAAAAAAAGGAGAGTTCCTAGTGGAACTCAACAGTCAGGCAGCATCTGTGGAGGGAAATAGAGAGTCAATGTTTTGGTTCAAGACCCTTCTCTGGATGTAAAACATAGATGGGAAATACCCAAATTAGAGGGGAGGGGGAGGGGAAGGGGAAGTGGTAGAGCTAGCATGTGATAGATGGGCCCAGGGGAAGAGGGGTTGATTGGCAGACAACAGTCAGGTGAGGGGTGGGAGAGGTGGAGATAACGACAGAGGCTGGAAGGTGATGCAGAAACAACAGAAGGAAGAGAGGGGTGAGCAGTTGATGGGGATCTAGTGGGAGTTGGATGTGAGAGGAGTAGATGAAGGGAAGGGTAAGAAAAAGGGTGATAAAGGGTTGTGGGTTATTGTGGGAAGAAGGGGATAGACAATAGACAATAGGTGCAGGAGTAGGCCACTTGGCCCTTCGAGCCAGCACCGCCATTCAATGTGATCACGGCTGATCATCCCCAATCAGTACCCCGTTCCTGCCTTCTCCCCATATCCCCTGACTCTGCTATCTTTAAGGGCCCTATCTAGCTCTCTCTTGAAAGTATCCAGAGAACCGGCCTTCCACGTCTCTGTTCTAAATGGCTTACTCCTTATTCTTAAAATACTTGAGAGGATCAAGGTAGATAGGACAGAGGGAGAAAAAAAAGGGGATGGAGGTTTCAATTCCCTCCGGGGATGAATAAAGTTTATCGTATCATATTGTATCGTAAAACTGGGGAATTCAATGTTCATGCCATTGGGTTGTAGACTACCCAGGGGGCATTTCAGGTGCTGTTCCCTTGGTTTGTGTTTGGCCTTTCCTTGACAGTGAAGGAGGCTTGTGAGTGTGGATGGAATCTGGGAGATACAGTTGGCTCAGCGGACAGAATGCAATTGCTCGGCAAACCAGTCGCCAAGCCTGCATTTCGTCTCTCGGATGTGGAGGAGACAACATTGAGAACACCAATTGCAACAGATGAGATTGGAGGAGGTGAAGGTGATTCACTGTCTTACCTGGAAGGGGTGTTTATCAGAAGGAATGGGTGACGTTTCGGGTCGAGACCCTTCTTCAATCTGAAGAAGGATAGCGACCTGAAATGTCACCCATTCCTTCTCTCCAGAGATGCTGCCTGTCCTGCTGAGTTACTCCAGCATTTTGTGTCTACCTTCGATTTAAACCAGCATCTGCAGTTCTTTCCTACACAGGGGTGTTTATCACCCTGGATGGAGGTGAGGGAACATGTGTAACGCCTTTGGTGCAGGAGAATGTGCCCGGAGAGGGGAGATATGGAGAGAGTGGCCCCTGTGGCAAGTATAGTCATACAACATGGAAACAGGCCCTTCAGCCCAACCTGGCCATGCCAAGCAAGATGTCCACCTACCCTAGTTCACCTGCTTGCACTTTGCCCATATTCCATTAAACCTTTCATATCCATGCATCTGTCCAAATGTATTTTAACTGCGGTTATTGTACATGCCTCAACTACCTCCTCTGACAGCTCATTCCATATACCCATTATCCGCTGTGAGAAAGAACTGCTCCTCCAGTTCTCACGAAATCTTTCCCCTCTCTCTGTCTCCTATGTCCTTTCGTCTTGATTTCCCTACTCCCTGTCAAAGATTCTGTACATTCACCATTCACCATCTCTTGTCCCCTCGTGATCTTATACACCTCTACAAGGCCGACTTTGGCTCGTATGTTCTAAGGAATAAAGACCTAGTCTGCCCAACATCTCTCTATAGCTTAGATCCTCAAGTCCTGAAAACATCCTCAGCGGGAAGTGGATGAGGAGGGGAAAATTTAACGAATGGTGTGACTGCTTTGTAGCTAGTGGAAATGTCAAAGAATGATGTGTTGTTTGCAGAGGCTGGTGGAATGATAGGTAAGATTGAAGGGAACTTTACTCGGTTCTGTCTGGGGGAGGTGGGATGAGAGCAGAAGTGTAGGATATAGAAGAGATATGGGTGAGGGTTTGGTCAACCATAGTGAGATGGACGCCGAATTTCAAAAGCCAAAATGGGAGAACATCTCAGATGTCTTGGAGTGTGAAGCCACATCTAGCGAACAGAGACAACAGAGATAGCATCCTCGCAAGGGACAATGTCGGAAGGTGTGTAGATTCATTAATTCATGAGTAGCTGTTGGAGTCGGTTGGTTTATCATAGATATCAGTGGATTGCTTGTCTCTTGAGTTAGTTGTAAAGTTTAGGAAATTAATGAATTCTGCATTGGTGCAAGCGGCAGCAACTATGCAGTTGTCAATGCAGCAGAGAAATAATTGGGAATTGGTGTTGGAGTTAGCTTGGAAGAAATACTGCTCCACACACCCAACAAAGAGGCAGACATAGTCATGTTAGTGCCTACGGTTACACCTTTGATTTGTTGAAAGTGGAGGAATCTAAAGAGAAATTGTAAAGAAGCTCTGATAGGTGAAGTTGCATGTTAGCAGAAGGAAAGTGATTGGATTTACCTTCTATTTGGAAATGTAGGGTCCTGAGGATGTCCTGATGGGGCTGGAAGTGTATAGAGACTGGACATTCATAATAAAAATGAGGTGTTTGGGGCCAGGCATTGATATATATTGAGCATGTGAGGTGACCTGGAAGTAGATGGGAACATACAAATCTGCAGCAAAACAACTCTGATACTATCCTGCATTATCTCAAAGTTGGTGTGTAGGATTACCAAGTCACCCAAATGCTTTGAAGGCATTGAATTGTGTTCGAGCAGTAGAGAGAAACGTGAATAGACACACAATGTGGAGTAACTCAGTAGGGCAGGCAACATCTCTGGAGAGAAGGAATGGGTGACATTTCTGGTCGAGAATTGATCAGTCTGAAGAAGGGTCTCGACCTGAAAAGTCACCCATTCCTCTCTCCAGAGATGCTGCCTGTCCTGTCTAGTTACTTCAGCATTTTGAGTCTATTTCCGATTTAAACCAGCATCTGCAGTTCTTTCCTACACATGGAGAGAAACGTGATCCGAGTTTTAACTCCTTCGAAGAATCCCCCTTGGCTATCAAACTCTTTCAAGTGATTAAATAAATTTAAAGGTCATATCCCATTGCTAACCATCAATTGAGCTCCATTTCTGTCAGGGGATGATTGTAAAAGTGAAACAAAAGGAAGATTCCACATCTGAAATAATAAAGCAAGAAATGCTAGAGCTTGCGGCAAACTAGATATTATCCACTGGGTGATTGAAAGGGAAGTTGATGTTTCAACTCAAGGACCGTTGATTTTTAACAATCTACTAGTTGGAGAAGAAAAAAATCAACTTAAGGGAAGTGGATCATAAAGCATTTATTAACAGACACATTCAGATCATGTTTAAACAATAAGAAGCAAGTGTTACTGATTGATAAGCTATCCTTTAACTCTTCAATTGAAATAAAGCCTTAGACTTCAGTTCTGCAAATTTTGAAGAAAAGTTCCTACAACAGGCCAGGGAGAGGTTATTGTGAGGATATTAATGCAGAATAAAAATATGTAAAGAAAATTACTACATAGTCAAGGAATTATTTGCGATGCTATGAAATTTTGAAGGCATTAAAAGCTTAGTGAAAATTGATAATTTCAATTAAACGTAGAGAGAGAAAAAGAGAACTGATCTTATTTTTGAAATTGAATTAGTTCTGATATTTTGCAATGAGCTATTGTCTTTGTGTAATTACTTAAAGTATATTCATGTTGACTCTTATTCTGATATTGTTCTGCTGTCTGATTTATGCCATTCAATTTTCCAATTCACAGAGCTTAATGGAATCACATTACAAAAACACTTATCGCTACACTTTCAGAGCTAGATAGCATTACAAGAAAACAGTCATTACTTTTCTGGAAATCATAATTTAATTTGGAAATATTTTCTGTTTTGATGTCTATAATGGGCTACTGAACTATTTTCGCATGCCACGGGGGAAAATATATAGATTGAAAGAGCAATAACATATCTGAAATAAACAATTTTTGAACCACTGCTGGCAACATTATCCTTTAACAGACCCTCAGATTTGGAACATAAAGTCTTCTGTGATGCTTTTGCATCAAGGTGCAGCCTGTATGTGAATCAACATGGTATATGATTTCTACTCTGTAGCGGCACAGTGGTGCAGGAGTAGAGTTGCTGCCATACAGCGCCAGAGACCCGGTTTCCATCCAGACTATCATTACCATCAGTGCAGAGTTTTTACATTCTCCTTGTGATCGCGTGGGATTTTCTGAGCGCTCCTGATTCCTCCCACTCTCCAAAGAGGTACAGGTTTGTCGGTTAATTGGTTTCAGTAAATTGTAAATTGTCCCAAGTATGTAGGATAGTGTTAGTGTATGGGGTGATTGCTGATCGACGTGGACGGTGGGCTAAAGGTGCCTGTTTCTGTGCTGTATCACTCAGGTAAAGCTGGAACAAATGGACGAAGAACAAATTTAACCCAGGGCCTATATTAAGGACAGCACAGAGGCATAGCAATAGAGTTGCTGCCTTACTGCGCCAGAGACACGGGTTTGATCCTGAGTAAAGGTTTTGTCTCTATGGAGTTTGAACGTTCTGCCTGTAATCACATGGATTTTCTCCGGGTGTTCCCATTTCCTCCCACGTTCCTAAGACATAAATTGTAAATCGTCACTGGTGTGTAGGATAGTGCTAGTGTATAGGGTGATCATGGTCGACAAGGACTTGGTGGACTGAACTTAATGATGTTGGAATGAAATCGGAGCAATATTTTCCTTTTGAGAGCTAAGCATAGGACGGCTTCTCAATGCAAAAGCACCGATGGTTTCTCCTGCAAAATGCAACCTCACACACACACACACACACACACGCGTGCACTTACACATTGCAAAAAATTTAACCAGGGAAAAATAAACGGCTCAGGCAATGGCAACCCTGAGATGATTTTAATGCTAACCATAGGCCCAGTAAAACCCAGAAAAGACTAAATAACATCATTGTAACATATTTGCCTTAATTTTCCAATTTTTCAATGTCCTGGTCACACCTTCGGGTGGTTTTAAGACACCTGACCAGCACCTGTCAAATACCTTGACATGCAGAAATACCTGTGTTGTAAGTAAAAATATTGTAAATACTCAGCCGATTAAGCAGCATCTGTGGAGATTAATATTTCAGTGTAGTGATCTTTCTCCATTATTAATATCATTCTTTACAATGTTGAGACCAAAATAGCATTAAGGCAATGTAAATGCAAATAAAATTAACCCGTCAGTCCTTTGCCGCTGTGTGCTTCAATGTTTGGGGAGAGTGTAACATGAGCTTAGGAAATTGCTTTACTGATGTATTGACTGAGGAGCCATGATATAGAATAATGAAGAACAAATAAGATTCCAATAGGTCGGCAGAAATGAACATTGAATTTTAAAAACACAAGAAAGCAGAGCTGTACGGGGCACGAACAGGCATTTTGCCCCAGTTTGTCTGTGGCGAACATGATGCCAAATTAAACTTGAACAATAATTTATGCATTTTGCAACCGTATTGAGCACAGCATGGAATGTGAGATCCAACTTACATTTAATCCCTTGAGGCTAGTAAAGCAGCCCAGGTAAAATTTCACTTCAAACCTCAAAGCAGAATAATAAAAGCCCAGGCTATTAATCTGACTTTCAAGTGTGAACATATTCTGTCAAATGAATGATTGATTGAATTACTATTTTAGCATAAGGAAATAGAGGTGGTTATATATTTGTGTTTAAGAAGGAACTGCAGATGCTGGAAAATCGAAGGTACACAAAAATGCTGGAGAAACTCAGCGGGTGCAGCAGCATCTATGGAGCGAAGGAAATAGGCAACGTTTCGGGCCGAAACGTTGCCTATTTCCTTCGCTCCATAGATGCTGCTGCACCCGCTGAGTTTCTCCAGCATTTCTGTGTTTATATATTTGCTGACTTGCCGGATTAGTAAAAAACTCTTGGTAAAGTTTACTAAGACTTGTTGTTTCATGTGTGATATTTACCTGGTCCCATCAGGAATTCAGTTTTCCATTAACCATCTGCTTTCCTGTTTACTTTGTTTATATTTACAGCATTTTGTAATGAGGTTAACAATAAGAAAAAGTAATTAAATGGATCATTCCTTGTAATGTAAGACGTGTGTTACCTCCTCGTATGAGATAAAGTGTGTTTGAGTTTACATTAGTGTAGAGACTAGTGCAATGTGGAAACAGGCCCTTTGGCCCACCGAGTCCACATCGACCAGCGATCACCTGTACACTAGTTCTATCCTATACACGAGGACATATTTATAGAAGCCAATTCGCCTACAAACCATCATGTCTTTGTGCTGTTTCCACATGTGAGAAGAGCGTAATACTGGGATTGAAATCGGCAGAATAGAACAGAGGGCATTCTCTAATGCCCCCAGCAATTAAGCAGATTCACAATGATTCATTGTCCCACCTCAGACTGATGGAGAACTGGGGAAACTTGCTAAAGAGATAATTTTCTTATTCTCCTACCCTGTACTGCTTTCTAAAACAAAGCTTGCATGGTCAGTGCTCTTCACAGTGGTCGATGCAATGCTGCACTCAATGCAACAGAGAAGTCACTTGGGGATTTCTGAAGGAGATCAATCAAAACCACACCTCAACTGAAGCCTCCTCCCAACTCCTTTTCAGCAGCAAATCTACAACTGAGTTAGAATCAGTTCCTTTGTCCCTGGTCTTTGCTACGATGACATCAAATCATATCTGTCTATTTCTGAAGATTACGTCTACTACTGTTGCCTAGAGATTCAATCAAACACAGTGAAATAAATTCCCTTTTGATATCTATCCATCCAGATTCTAGTTCAGGATTGACCTTGTTTATGGTCTTTGATATTTCATGCACTTCAGTGAGATTCCCTTTAAATGGCTTTGACCCAAAATGAGGAGATAAAACTTTATTTGCCAAACCCGGATTTGCACTTGGAATCATTTGTGGTTTCCTTCTCTGCACTTTGTCAGAGTCAGCTCTCTGTGTCTGCCTCTGTTCTGCACACCCACTGTGCATGCGTGGGGGAGTGTTGGAAGGGGAGCTTTTTGATCTCTCTTCCTGCTTGAAGTTCACATTTTCTATTCATGTCCTTGGGTTAGATGAGATTTGCAGGTTTTAGATTTGGCCACTTTTTGTAAATCAAAATATTCAAAAATCATGAAAGAAGGAAGGGAAAGCTGTTTGGAACATACTTTAAGAATAGGTTATTCAGATGCAAATGTGAATCTTACTTATACACATAACGTGAATCTGGAATGTAAGCAGGAAGTACTGGAAAGACATGCAGCTCAACTTGTATTAGCTGAGACAAAACAGTCTTTGTCATTATTAACTGCTCACCTTTTCATCTAAACCATATAAATAGTGGTTCCAAAATAATGATGTGGCATCTTAGGGTACATATAGAAATGTAGGAAGAATTTGTGTAGGAAGGAACTGTACACTGCTGGTTTACATCGAAGATAGACACAAAATGCTGGAATAATGCAGTGGGACAAGCGGTATCTCTGGAGATAAGGATGTCAGTCTGAAAAAGGTCTCCACCTGAAATGTCACCCATTCCTTCTCTCAAGAGATGCTACCTGTCCCGCGGAGTTACTCCAGCATTTTGTGTCGATTTTCTATTGTAGAAAGAATTTATTATCTTTGTATTGCAATAAACAGGCTATTTGTTACAAATCAATTATTGCAAATTTTAAAATGAATCCACTTGTACTCAGGAGTACATAGGCAGCCCAGTGGCACAGCTAGTAGGGCTGCTGCTTTACACCTCCAGTGATTCCAGTTCCATCCTAACCTCTGGTACGGTCTATGTGTAGTCTGTATGTTCTCCCTGTGACTGCATGGGTTTCCTCTCACATCCCAAAGACACGTGTGTCATAAGCCATTGTATATTGCACCCAGTGTGTAATTAACATAGACTCTGGGGGAAGATGAGGAACATGTAGGCGCTTCCTGCATGTGCGTCCCTGCGTGTGCGTCCCTGTGTGTGCGTCCCTGTGTGTGCGTCTGTCGGACTGCTTGGAGTGCTGTGGGATTGGACTTGCTGCCTGCACTCTGCTTGGAGTGCTCTGAAGTTTACATAAACAGTAAGTTGAGCAGCCTGTTTTAGTGTTGTGTAGCTTGATGCACATTATTATGATAGTCCAATAAAAAGAATGACTAAATTACAATACTTTCAACACTGGATTAGTATTTCATCTTTTCAACTTTCCTTTTCATCAATGGAAATTTGTTTTCTCTCAGTCAGTTCTTCAAATCGCACCATATCAAAATTGTAATTGAACTAAATATTTGCCATCATTCTTAATGTGGCCTAATTTGTACGTTATATCAAATTGAAATTCACAGTGTTTGTATTCTATTTTATTCAATAACTTTTAGATGATTTGTTCATTGTTATCTTCCTTCTTTCAAATATATTCCACATTAGTAAATATAATAGCCTTGTCGTAAGAAAAAACCCTCACCACATAAATTATTTGGACATCCTCAAAGCTAACTTGATATTAAGCAATTATTTCTCTTGTAGAAATTCACGGGATTTCTCCCAGTCACCTGTCAGAACTTGGTTGAAATATTGACTGAAGCTACGACAATGGCGTGAATGATCATTTGTCCCAAATCTCTGAATGTTTCCAAGTTATCATGGGTGGAAGATTTGGAAACCTCTGGAGAAATTCCCGACAAACGTCACTATTCAGACTCTTTTCACAAATGCAGATGCTGAAAGTAATTTTAAGTTTCGAGAATGAAGGGTCCTGATCCGAAACATCACCTATCCATGTTCTCCAGAGATGTTGTTGCCTGACTCACTGAGTTACTCCAGCACTTTGTGTCTTTGAAAGTGATTTTAAGTTAATTTCTGACTTGGGCCCAATGTTTCCTAGAGCCAGAAAACGGAAAATGAAAATTTGCTGTTTTCAACAACTAATGAAATCCCATGTGAAGTGTGGCCATGACATAATGTAGGAAACACAGCAATGAATTTCAACTTTATTTTTCTCTTTAGTTTAGGGGGGTTTTCTTTTTTCTTTTTTTGTTTTTCTTTGTGTCTTTTTATCTTTGTGTTTTTTTTTACATTTATAAGTTTCCTTTTAAAGAATTAACTATATTTACATAGAAACAGGGAGGTCTATATTCATTGGGTATTTTAACACTGGTCTCATATTAGGTTATACCTGTTATTAATGTAATCCTGATCCCTATGTATCAATACCGTTGTTATGTTTATCATCATTCTTTTTGCTCTTTTTTATGTTTTATTTTTGTTTTTTTGGGGAAAAAAACCCAATAAAAAGATTTTAAAAGAAAAAAAAGAAAGAATTTCAACTTCAGCGTAACACTCTGATTTTAAAATTGTGCCTTGGTTAAAGGCTCTATATAGAGAGGACATTTGAGAGGGTGCCCTTGTTATCTTTCATGACTGAGATGACAGATAAGGCATCAGGTTAACTGATCAATGCAAACTCTGTAGTATTCCTTCAGTTTCTTTCTACAACCACAACCCAGATGAGCTGATTGTCAGTCTGATGAATCCACAATGTAGGAAGTCACTTACTCTGGTTTAGTTCACTTGAAGGACATTGTTCCCTAGTTCTGATGGAGAGTTAATCAGGTTACGTTAAATTATACATAAGTGATGACCCTCCATCTCTGTTGCAATCGTAACCTTGAATCTAATCCCTAGTGTATCGCATTATATTTACCCAATGAAAACAAATCTGTCAGTCAGTCTTAAATCAGTTTATTAGCAATAAAATACGAACATTTGAAAATAGTTTGTATTTTATCAATCATAAAAATCATAGTACAGTACAGGAACAGGCTCTTCAGCCCACAATGTCCATGCCGAACATGACACCATTGTAACAAATCTCCTCTGCCTCCATATCCTTCCAATTCCTGCATAGCGATCCATGTGCCTATTGAAAAAACCTCTTAAATGCTACTACCGTATCTGCCACCACCACCCCTTCAATGTGTTCCAGTCACCCACCATCCTCTGTGAAAAAAAAAAACATGGCCTGAACAATTCCTTTAAATTGTGTCCTCTCACTTTATAGCAATGTCCTCTTGTCTTTGACATTTTCAACATGATGCTTTATGAAGTTATTTGCATATTTCAGCATAGCCTCCTTAAGGGATCTATCAACATCTCTATTGCAAGAGTTAGAAATCATTAAATCATAACATCAGTATTAACCCGAGAATTGCATCTGATTATCATGCTGATCAGTTCAGTTTCCTCAGCTCAAACTCCTACCCTGTCTTCTCCAATTATGTCTTTGCTGAAACTTTGCGTGTGAATGTAAAAGCAGATTTGACAATTGTCTAAAGCGGTAGAGATATGACCAGCAAGAAATACACTAGATTTTCAGGATGATTTGTTAATCCTGCAACAGAAGACTGAGGTGTGTTTAATATAAAATGTTAAAGCTGTCTAGCTACTTTATTGGAGAAAAGTTTTGTAGGACAAGAGTTCCTGTGAATTAAAGTTAATACATCATAAGCACAACTTCTGAACACTCTCAATTTATAGCAGATAACTTTATTTGTTTATATTCTAATTTTGGGCTGTTAGGGATTAATGTAAAAAATAAACTTCAGTTTTTTATATTAAAGATGCTGGGGCAGTCCCATAATCATAATTTGACTTTGGTATACACAGATGCCAATTTTGAAAGAGTTTTGTTCATTAAGTTTCTGCAGTTTGAATTTCATCAAACATACCACTTAACAAACCACCTCAAATGCATTTTAATTTGCATTTTTTTTCATTAAAGTGCTAACTCGGTGGAAGGCTAATTATAATTGCATTAGGTTGGAACTGGAGAAAGTAGATTGAATCTGTGGAATTCATTGCCACAGAAGGCAGTGGAGGCCAAGTCCATGGATATTTTTAAGGTGGAGATTGATAGATTCTTGATTAGTTCGGGAGTCACAAATTACGAGGAGAAGGCAAGAGAATGGGGTTGAGAGGAAAAGATAGATCAGCCATAATTGAATTGATGGGCCAAATGGCCTACTTTTTCTCCTATAACTTATGAACCTAAGGTAGCTGTTTAGTGGGTCTGTCCCACTTACGCGATTTTTTTCGGCGACTTGCTGGCACCCGTCATAGTCGCAGCAGTTCGCCGAAAATTTTCAACATGTTGATAATCAAGCGGCAACCAGAAAAAGGGCAACTACTGATGATCATACAGACTTCACCCCACAACATGTCGCCAGGGTGTTGCCTGAATGGTCGTGAGTAGTCTCCTCAGTCGCCCAAATAGTCGTAGCGTCTTTCTGGTCGCCGCTGAATTTTCAACATGTTGAAAATTTTAGGCGACCTGTAACGACCTACGACGGGTGTCGGCAGTCGCCGAAAAAGTCGCGTAAGTGGGACAAGCCCATTAGGGTAAATCTACATCTGACATGTGTATTTTACAGACTAGTTGATTATCGTTGATGACTATGTTCTTGTGTGGATGAAAGTTAAGGACCAAGTTTCAGGAACCTTGGATGGCAAGATATTGTAGGTTTAGTCATAAACAAAAATGAAGCATGGATAAGGTTGAGGAAACCAAAATCACACAGGTCCTTGTGGAATATAAAGGAAATAACTTAAATGAGAAGTTAGAAGGGCAAAAATAGACCATGAAATGTCCTTGGCAAGTAAGATGAGGAAGAGTCCCAAGACACAGGAGCAAGAGGCTTGGTAGGTAAAGGGTAGGTCAGATAAAGGCCAAAGGAAGGAATTTATGTGTGAAGCCAGAAGAAGTAGTGTGATTACCTAAAAGTCCCAGCACTAATTAATTCAACTGGGGTGATAGACATTCCGTTAGAGACTCTGTCTAATGTAATAATTTAAAACTGGCTCAAAAAGTCATATGCACTCGAGTTGTATTGAACATAATTTGAGCTTGAAATTCTGCAATATTTTACATTAATTATGGCAATAATGTTCTGGGAAAATTGAGTCAAAATGAAACAGAATTAAGCAGAACCTCTCGGGTCACATACTTGCTTGATAAATTGCAGGGAATGGACTGACAATGTTTTGAGTTGGTATCTTTACTCAGACTTCCGAAAATCATCTGTCCATTCCCTCCACAGATGCTGCCTGACCCGTTGAGCCCTTCCACAGATGCTGCCTGACACGTTGAGTCCTTCCACAGATGCTGCCTGACATGCTGAGTTGCTCCAGTACTTTGTGTTTTGCTCAAGGTTCCAGCATTTACTGTTTCTTGTGTCTCCACAACAAATTGCACACATCCGATGAATCATCCACCAAATATGCAGCAGTTGGGCAGCGAGAGGTGGACGGAGAAACACATCACTGTGTTCTACACATTTGAAATCCAAGTTGGAAACTAGAGATGAGTTTATTCCAAGCTGACCTCCAGAACACTAAATATTGATTACAATGGTTTCACACTTCTGATTTTTTTTTATTAGAAGGGATACACAAATCTGAGAAAGATCTGAGAGCATGTCATGGAGGATTTATGTTATTGATGTGGTACCAGACCCACGATTCTTCTCTTAATCTCCAGTCTTGTCTCAGACTACATAACTAGTACATCAAAGACTTCTGTAATGGCAAATTTCTGACACTTCCCAGTATCCAACTTTCCTTTGCCATTACTACACAGGTAAATAGGAGTGATCTTAAGCAGATCAAATAGAAAAGATTTTCCAGTCGTTATTTCCAATTATTGGTTCTTTATTGAAGTAGTTGTACAAACAAAGAGATGACCAGGCTTTCCTTATTCTGCAAGTGGTAACTAGCTGTTCTTCCCGGTCTGGTGAAAACTGTATTCTCTCTACCCCTGTGCCTGGTCTGCCCTTCCCTGTCCCCAATGCCCATATATGTACACCACTCTGTGCATCCTATGACTGCCCCTAAGTATTCAAAATAATACTGCAAGATATATCTTGACAAAATAATATAATATGCCAGCAGTCGCTAGCCTAAACATAAATGGCTCCCACAACTTCTTGGTTTGGTTTTATCTTCAAAACCAGATAATTTGGCTACATTTCTCAAGCAGAAAGAAAGATTTGCTTTATATGTACAGGATAGTTTACCTAAATGGCCACATCAGACCATTCAAACTGCATTAAAAATTAACACGCTCATTAAAAATTACAGCACTGAATAGTTTTGCTCACTTACTTGTTAAAGTTGCTAGTGTTTAGTGATTTATCTAATGTCATAAATGGAATCTTAGTTAAGTTCTTTTTGTAGGTATCTGATCAATTCATGACATTATATATGCCATCTGTAAATTTGGCATTTAAAAGTTCTACTGTTTTACAACAAGTTGAATAATGATCCGTGGCGACATGAGTGTAATTCAGATGATGCCTTTTGGCACGGCACCGTGATTACCCTGTGTAAATTTGGTCATCGCAGACTTTAACTTGTATTGTCTCATTTGAGACCATGTAACACCACCAACAAATTAGCCCAGATGAGACAAGGCAATCTCAAAGGGGAACATGGGAGAGGATATTAGGGAAATACACAAGATTTTTGATGACGTTGTTGAAATAAGGAATACTACTTGAAGTTATGTAAGCCAAGAAAGTGTTGGCTACAAGTGGCTTCAGAAAGTGTAGATGTTTGAAAGATTTTCATCTGTAGGTCATAGTAACCCATTGAAATTGTGTCTTGGATAAAACGCTCGACCTGATACATTAACATAAGGTGCTTGAAGGAGACTTCACTGACTTATCCTAGCTGAATAAATTAAAATGGGATGATTGGTCTTCCTCAATTGAGTTTATCTTGTAACATTCCCATTATTGGAATTATAGTGTGGGGAAAAAAAAGGTGTAAGCTATTAAATAAAGGGCGGCAAGGCAGCGTAGCAGTATAGTTGCTGCCTAAAGGGCCTGTCCACTTAGGCGACTTTTAAGTCAAGTCAAGAGAGTTTATTGTCATGTGTCCCAGATAGGACAATGAAATTCTTGCTTAGCCCGACCGGTAATGTTAAATGTCCGCTATGCTTCACAGCCGTGTATCTCTGGCTTCTTAAAGGTTTCCTCCCCCCTCTCTTAAAGGACTTGCAGTGCACTGTTTTAGCCATCTTAATTACAGCGCCAACCTTCCTGTACATCGCAGTGTGTGCCTGTATCACCTTGGCTTTGCACCGTGTGAATTTCACTCAGACAGCACTCCCCTCGTTTGACCAGTCCCCGCCTGGTGAAGGAAGCGATGTGTGTGTGTGTGTGTGTGTGTGTGTGTGTGTGTGTGTGTGTGTGTGTGTGTGTGTGTGTGTGTGTGTCTCTGTCTCTGTCTCTGTCTCTGTCTCTGTCTCTGTCTCTGTCTCTGTCTCTGTCTCTGTCTCTGTCTCTGTCTCTGTCTCTGTCTCTGGCGGTCGCCTGAAAAATCGCTTAAGTGGGATAGGCCCATTATAGCACTTGCAGTGCCAGAGACCCGGGTTCGATCTCGACTACAGGTGCTGTCTGTACGGAATTTGTACGTTCTCCCTGTGACCGCATAGGTTTTCTCTGAGAACCGGGATAAACTAAAGGATTTGTCCTTTAGAATTTGAATGTTCTTTCTTTGGTAGCAGTAAACAGCTCCATTGGTGCTTTCAGTCATAGATGAGAGAATTTCATTTGAGGGAATTTACTGTGTACACTGATTCCCATTTGGAAACAACAATCTTGTCCTAAATCATTAATGTAAGATTGTAGGGTCTCACAGTGTCTATCGGATGACTTATTTCATTGGATGCTGTGAATCCAAGCTGACCTGCCTTTGCTATGGTAAATAAGTGTGAGCCGAAAGTAAGAGAATGATTGCCATATATAAATTACTGCACGTCAGAATATACGTGTAGGGGTTGTCGTTGGCAAGCTCATTAAATATAATGCATTGCACAAATGATAAGCACTAATTATTATTCAGTGACCCAGAAGACGATGAATGAGTAGAATTCCAGTCGGTGCACTTTCTTAACATTTCTCACCTTTGGCTGGTGGAGTCCATATATAGAATTCTTAATTCCACAAAATCAAGTCTGATGTGCAGTCAATTATAACCTCATCTCCCCACAGGGCAGCAACACATTAAGTGAGCATGTTCAGTGCTCACATTGAGTACCCCTGGACTTCAGGTACACAAACTTCTGTCAGCAAACTCTTAAAGCTTCTCATTAAAACTTTGCAAACTTTGCAGTGTGTGACATTTAAAGATCTTGCTTTTGATTTTGTTAATGGAATTTGTCACAGACAGATGTATTCTTCAAATTTCCTTTGACCATCATTTCAAAGGTTGGAAAAGTAAAAAATAATTCAGATTGTAAAATAGTTCAATAAACACATTTGCATGCCTCAATACATCTTTACATAACGTTCTGATTTTGCAGAAAATATTATGAATTCTTTTTTTTTTGCCATGACATTAATTAACTGTAGTATGCAGGACATTTTAAAATCAAGTTTTAAAGTTCAGATGTTTTAAGTTCTTTATTTTGACTTCATTGTGTGAAATCCTGTTTTGTGCCTAATAAGCATTGCCTTGTGAAGTTTGCACTGTGAAATCAGGACTTTAATTCGTAACTGGAGACAACAGTTTCAGATAAATTGGTTAAAAAAAATCTGCGGTGAGATGAGATTAAACCACAAACGTCACTATGATTTGAAAATGACTGCTTCAAAAAGCAATGGAAGAAGTGTGTGGGAAGGAACTGCAGATGCTGGTTTAATCCGAAGAGGGACACAAAAAAGCTGGAGTAACTCAGCCGGTCAGACAGCATCTCTGGAGAAAAGGAATAGGTGATGTTTCGGGTTGAGACCCTTCTTTAGACTGGTCAGTCTGGAGAAGGGTCTCGACCAAAACATGTGGATGTAAGTAAGGGAAGCTCATTGTGGGGTTCATCGATGGGAGTTGCTCAAAGAACAGCAATATTAGAACATGATTGTTCTGAGTGCCCAATTACAGACACTCCTCAATGCAATGCAAAAATCCAACACTCAAGAGGAATATCATCAGGAGAATTGTAACATTTTGTGCCTTCAAAGCAGGAATGGCATCATCCATGCAAGCTCAACTTAGGACCTGGTGTACAGTTTAGTTTAGTTTATTGTCATGTGTACCGAGGTACAATGAAAAACTTATTGTTGTCTGCTAACCGGCCAGTGGGAATACTATACATGATTACAATCGAGCCGTTCATAGTGTAGAGAGACGTGATAAAGGAAATAACGTTTCTTGCAAGATAAAGTCTAGTAAAGTCCGATAGTCAGGGCCAAATTTAAGCAGTGAGCCAATTTAACCAGAAACTGCATGATCCTATCCACTCTGAATAACCAGGGGAACATTTAAAAAAGCAGTACACATTTTTTTAGCTTTATTTTGAGCCAGTTAGATTTCATTGTTTTCACGCGTAAGTATATATGTGAATTGTGCTCTTGTCTTGCAGTTAAGATCAAGTCCTTTTCTGAGTTAATGTGAAATTGTTCAATAATTTCTCAGCTGCTGTGTTTGTGTGCGGCACAAGATGGTAAAGGAATGTAATTATAGGAATTGAAGGGTGACATGTCCAATTTGCAAAATGCTTACAGGCTAACATCGATCACTGAAAAATTAGTGTATGAATACACTTTAAAACAGAACCACAATTGACCAAATGCTGTGTTGAAATATCACAAATGCTGTAACCAAATTAGGTAATACATAATAAACGACATAGATGTCAACTCTTGTGAATCAGCTTTTAGATGCAAGCCACAGTAAAGCCAAAGTCACTTAATGTGAGAATGTAAGTGAATCAGCGGAGCTCCCAACTGTTGTGCAGTGTTCACACACTGAGGGTCACAAGGGCTGACTGTTTTAGTCCCTGATGCTCGAGAGAGGTCTGAACAATTATTTAAATAAGCATTACACGATGCTGTGTAGCAGTGTGAGCTGTCAAATATCATGTCCGAGATTTTGATTTGCTTTTTACACCAAATGGAAGATTATGCATACAATATGCTTCAACCAACCATCTTTTCCCTATTTTTACATATTTTTGACAGTTTTTTTCCATGCGAATTCTATTTAGGAACTGAGTGCTTGTGTTATTAAGGCCGGCGTTAGGATTGAACCATTGAACTATGCCTGGCAGTATCAATAATCAGGATTCAAACTGCAAGGAACTGAGTCTTTGACACAATGTTCCATCTGGTTCAGCTCTACTTGTTCATTCTGCTACCTCACAATGTTCAGTTTTGTCTTATTTAAAATCTAATGTAACTGCTGACCAAGAAAATCATCTCCATTGAGGATGGTATGTTTAACAACCTATGCACAATGAACTCCAGAGCCTTGAACATGATCAATGGGTCCCATCCATTAAAATAAACTTAATTTACTGCGAAGATCTACTATTGCATGCATAGCCAGGGCCATCCACATGTCAATTTTTGTGGAAGTTGCAACCAAAATGGATGGCACAGATGAGCTATCTGAAATTTGCTGCTTTTTTTCCAAATGTGCAAGTCACCAAAGTGACAGGCTCTCCTAATTTAGGTTAACAGAAACATTGTATTATACAACAGAATTTCTAAGCCAACACCTCTTCATTAAGGCAGGCGGTCCCCAATAACTATATCGGCTGATGGCTAATTTGGGTTTCACAAGCATCATTCCACAGGGACAAAGGAAGTAGAGGTTAGCCATTGAACCCCTTTACACTTGCTCTGCCATTAAATTAGATCATGACTGTTCATTTACTTCAGCACTTACCCTATATCCCTTAATTTCCTTAAACATGATAATCTACCAGATACTTCAGATGTTTTATGATTGACATTCTCTCAGCAGAGTCTCTTGACATTTAGAAGCATCTAGGTGAAGTATAGAAGGCTGTGGATGAAATGTAAGATCATTGGTGTGCAGGGACATGATGGGCCAAATAGCGTCGCGGTAGACTTGCTGCCTTACAACGCTAGAGACAGGGGTTTGATCCTGACTGCAGGTTCTGTCTCCATGGAGTGTGTACCTTCTCCCTGTGACACCATGGGTTTTCTCCGGGTGCTCTGGTTTCCTCCAACATTCCAAAGATGTGCAGGTTAATTGGTTTCTGTAAAATTATCCTTAGAATATACGATTGAACTAATGTACAGGAGAGCATTGGTCTGCGCAGATTTGATGGGCCGAAGGGCCTGTTTCCATGCTGTATCTCTAAACTAAACTAAATTATTCAGCGTAACTGATTCATTGAGAAAGGTGTGAAAATTGCAGGGTGCTTATTTCCATCACTGATTCTGCCGATGATAAGGCAGTCCAAACCCACAGATAACAAAAACCTGACCAAAATCAGAAATGGGCAAGTTGATAAATGAAAAGAAACCTGCATGCCCTAACTGACTGCCTACTTGATTTTCTCAACTAGCTGCACAATAATACAATAGTAGATTCAAGAACTTCCTCAACATCTTTTGTACAAAGGCTGATATAATCTCTTGCAGCCACAGTGCCTTGTGTGTGATAGAATATTGTTGCCAGGGGCCCTCAATCTAGATTGGTGTGGGCACCCTCTTCATCTGTGTTTTACTGTGTTTCACTGTACCTTGTCAGTTGCTGAAGAATTTCTGACCCATAAATGTGTGTTCAGGCATGTCCCTTGCATTTATTTTATTTCTATAGAAGCAAGTAACTTCTATAGAATCTAAGTAACTACTAGTATTTGAGCAATTACCATCATATGGGTAGATCCTAAAACAATGGATCTAGCACATCACCGTGATCAGTATAAATTGATATGGTTGCAAAAATTAATAGTAAGATTAAACGAGAACTTACCAGTTTGAAGTTTGATCTGTATTTTATGAGGAGTTACGATGAGGGATTACGTGAAGAACCCGCTCAGTGCGCAGGCGCGGCATACTTCCAAGCAGCGGTGTGGAATCACAGATAGACACAGTTATTTGAAGTAAACATAGTAAAGATAAGGAGACATCAATTTATTAGTTTGATCCATATAATGAGGGTGGGAGCGGAGGGCACGTAATCCCTCATCGTAACTCCTCATAAAATACAGATCAAACTTCAAACTGGTAAGTTCTCGTTTAATCTTACTATTTTACTTCGGAGTCACGTGAGTGACTACGTGAAGATTTCAAAGCTCTGTGATTTCAAACCGTGTAACAGTTTCATTTCACTCACTGCCGAAGTTCTTGAGGGAGGAAGTGTTATCGTAATCAACCAATGAGTCTATTTGTAGAAAAACACAATGGTATTTTTTAAACAATAACAACAAAGAATTAAGTTGCTCCCCTGGGCTTAAATTAAATATTTGCAGTTCGTAAATCTTTACTGCAAATAAACCAGGTTTTGCCAACGGCTTATTATAAAATTTCTGAACGGTCTTTTCCCCCCCACCATCCTGCTGTAGCCAGGATGTGGTCTATAGGCATGTCCATTCTTTAGCCGTCGACATGGATGCTGTCCTGGTGGAATAAAATTTGTACATGTTAGTGTTTATCCCAGCAGTTTCTAGCACCTGCTTGAGCCATCTCGCAATGGTTTGGCTCGTCACCCGACCATAAGGTTTTTGTGACTGACCCACAAGGCTTTTCATCTCCCTCGTATATTTTGGTTGTGTCTATGTAGGATAGTAGGTGAGTCATGGCACATAACCGTGGTTCTGGTGGGTAAGCCACGACTGGATTAGGTGTTCCTGGTCTGCTCTGTTTGATCAGTCGCTGGATAACGACAGATCTGGTCTGGAGCTGTGATCATGTTGTCCAGTCGCAATAGGTGTAGTGACTGGACCCTCTGAGCGGATACAAGTGCCATCAACATGAGCGTCTTTAGTGTAGCTTGCTCGAGGCCGGGGGATCTGGCTGGTGGCCATTCCCTGAGATATGTCAGGACCACACTGATATCCCAAATATGGGTATACCTGGGCTTAGGGCTTGATATTGTAAATGCCCTTCATCAGTTTTACCACCAGTGGATGGGATCCCATCGCCTGTTGTCCTGGCGCTGGTTGTTGATGGCACTGTAGCTGATCCCTACATCGTGGTGTAGATAGGCCAGGAACTCCAGTATGTTGGTGGCTGTAGCTGTTGCGTATGTCGTCCCTGTTCCTGGCAGTACTTCTCCCTTTTTTGATGCTGGTTAAGTACTGCCTCTGGTGGATGTTCGAAGGGATGCCGACATGGTGATGGTTTGTTTGGACAATCCCAATTCCAGGTAAGGTCTGTTCAAACTTGCAACCCAGGCGTTTAATTTTCTCATGGCATGGGTGTTTAGCTTACCTGGTAGGTAAGTAGCTGATAGCAAAATATGTCTTTCGACACACCATTGCCAAATCATGTTGACCAATTTGTCGCATGACAATGATTTTATGCCACCCATATGGTTAATATAAGCCATCACCGTAGTATTTATCAATTTGTAACCGAACATGCAAGTGCTGCATATTAGATACATATGCTTTTAAACCATAAAAGGCGCCCAACATCTTTAGATAGTTAATGCCCAGTGTAAGTAGTAATGATGACTCTAGGTTAGTCCATCTACCACCTGTGCTGGATATGGATTTAGTCGCTCCCCAGCCTTGAGCACTGGCATCTGTTTTCGTAACTAAAGTAGGGTTAGTGATAAAGATAGGGCTGAAACTATGCCAAACGTTTTCCGCCCACCACTGTAGCTCTGATATTGCTTCAGTAGGTAAGTTCATGACACGATCATAGTGACCTGTATTTTTTTTTTTTTTTTTTTTTTTTTTGATAGTGCAAAGGTCCGAATTGAGTAGCCGGAAATGCTGCTACCATTTTCCCAATTACTCTTGCTACTTGTCGAATATCCTTTGGAATTCAGTTGTTTGGCAGTAACATATGTCTCCATTTTGAAATGTATATACTTAACAAATTTGTTTAGTGATGTTAAGTCAATGATGATGCGACAGCCACCATCTTTTTTGGTTTTAGTGAATATATTCGATACAAATTCCAAAGGTTCATGTTTGGTCTTTTCGATGACCCCCTTTGTGATAAGTCTCACCAGTTCAGCTTGTCCCCCACGTTTCTCTTTGACGGAGGGAGAAATACCCTTTGGGGCCATTGTTGAACTGGCGGCGTTTTTTCTGACATGAATTGTATTTTATATCCACTATGCTTCAAACCGGTGCAATCTACCTCCTGTTAGTATTAAGCCTCCACCTCCCAAAAGATGATAGGAACCAGACCCACCTACCTCCATGGTTACGGGTATTTCCTCTGATTCCCTTTGGTCGGCTTGCGAGGTGTCTGATGTGGCGTGTTTGTTGGGGGTTGGCGCATTTTCCATGGGGTCCGCTCTGGGGCCTAGTCTAAAAAAGACTTACGGTGAAAGTAAGCGGACCCCGAGCTTTCACCAGTGTTGAATGGTGGATGTTTACTGGTGGATGCGGCGGGGTGCTGCCACTTGGTGGTGTGTGTTTTCAGTTTGCTCGTTTTATACCCTGCCTTCCCGAAGAGCAGCCTGTCTGGCTTATCGGCTGGTGTTTTACACAGCCCGGCAAATCGAGGACTGATGGCAGGTTTGATGATTTCTTTCCGCAGATTATTAATTTCAACCTGCGTGTTACACAACAACGCGAGTGTATCCTGTTGATTGGTGGTCATCTCGGTGTTGTTTATAGAACGAGCAAACGAAGTGATGCCTGCTGTCAATAGTCGGAGTATCCGCTGCAGCTTTAGCTCGTGGTGCCGATGGTTGCCCCAATGTGTCCCCAGATTTGGCTGTTCACCGCTGGTACTTTTTAAGAGGTTCACAGTTCTCCGACGCCTTCATTAATCACCTGCCCCTGCAGAGCTCTGTTGGAAAGGTGATTGATACTTGCCGCTAGTTTGGCCTCTAGTGGTTCCCCTGCACGGGGTTTTGACACGTAGCGGCCCACTGCACCAAGCAGCTGTTCCTGCTCCTGCACCCCCTGCATACTCCCAAAATGTTCAGCCATAACCCCTTGTTCTGGACCAGCCCAGTCCTGGTCCCCAAAGCTATCCTCTGGAAAGGAGGATGCAATGGACAGTGCAGGAGGCACTGTAGAGGGAGTGCCTGACCTCCCTCTGCAAGAGCTCCCCTCCCGGGGTGCACCTTGCTGGAGCACCTGCTCCAAGAGCCGCTCCATGCGGCTCAGGCGGCTGTCCCTCCCCCTCCTGGGTGGAGAGACGTCCCCGTCCGACGAGTCGGATGCCAACGGCCGGTTGCTCTTCCGTTTGGCTTTGCCTCCGGCCCGCTGTTCAGACATTAGCGGAGCTGGACTCGGCTCGGTGTTGGGGATAGCGGAGCGCCCGGATAGCGCTCCTACCGCCTGTTGCTGCCCCCCCTTCTCCTCTTGCGGAGTTGGACGGGGGCAGATTTTGAAAGTCTTGTTTTTTCTTTTCGCGAGAGCGCTCTTTCTGCGCATCTCGCTGGAGCTGCTCCAATTGCTGTTGGATGCAGCTCAGGCGGCTGTCTCTCCTCCATTTTAGGTAGAGACATGTCCCCGTCCGACGAATCGGACGCCACCGGCCGGATGCCTGTTCGGATGGCTAGATATCCAGCCCACAGTTCAGGCACTAGCGGGACTGGGCTCGGCGCGGTGATGGGAATAGCGGAGCGCCCGGTTCCTACCGCCTTCTTCTGGAGCTTTTGCCTTGTAGATGCGAGAGCGCCCCTCAAGCAGCGCGTCTCGCAGGCTCCTGCTCCGTGAACCGCTCCAGCGGCTCAGACGGCTCTCTCTCCCCCCGTGCGGGTGGAGAGACGTCCCGTCCCAATCGGGAACACCTGCCGGATGCCTCTCGAGTGGCTATGCATCCAGCCCGCTGCTCAGGTACTAGCGGGCTGGCCTCGGCATGGTGTCGGGGAATGACGGAACACCGGGTCGCTCCTACCGCCTGTTGCTGCCCCCCTTCCCTCCGACGGGAAACCGTTCCTCCTTGAACGGGGGACAGTTTTGTTCCAGAGCCTTTTTCTCTGCCTGTAAAAAACACAAGCAGAAAAAAGGCTCACCTGTAAAAGAAAACCTCAGGATACTCACCTGACGGTCCGGTTCATCCTGTAACGGGACAGCCTAACTCCCGTTGCGGCCACTGTTGCACTGCTGGCGTAAATGCCGCGCCTGCGCACTGAGCGGGTTCTTCACGTAGTCACTCACGTGACTCCGAAGTAAAATTCCACTCCATAATGTACAATATGTGTTTGTATGTTAATGTTTCACTTTATCATTGAGGTTGCCTTCCCCGTTTTTCGCAGGAATTGCAGAAGTTATTGTTCTATTGGCCCCGACTTGCACTGGATAATTCTTTCATTAATACACAGCATGAGATTTTGTTTGCAACAGTAAACTATCTAATCAGTTCACAGCTTGGTGCATGGCCTGTGAACTACATACCAATCAGTACACAGTCGTTTCATGCCTGCTCTTAAACATCTGACAACTCGGGATAGGTCTTTATTAAAGAGATCACTCCATAACAGGAAACTAATTGTTCCAGGCAACATCTCCATGGCTGTGTTGGGATCGTGGCTATGTGCCTTGATTGAAAGGGATGCTGAAGAGACCATGCTGTTAGGGGAAGTGTATAACTAGAGAGGAAGGATTGTCTTTCTATACAGTTAAAATGGCAGGAACTGAGTAACATAAATGAAACTAATTCAAAACTCACATATTTTGAAAAGTTGTGTTTATATTGTGCAAGGGTGGAAATCGCTATCAAAACATGAGAGGGACACAATTTCTTGGTGGCCACTCACACACATACACAAGCGCATGCGCACCCACACACACACACACACACACACACAGGCGAGGCATCGGAGACTTCAGCCATGGGCCCTGTGGATGGTAACATCCGGAGTTGACCTGGTTGGTGACCGATTCTGAACTCCAGTTTTATCCGCCCCGAATCGTGGGGCTTGAATCGGCCTGTTCGCAGGTCCTTTCATCGCCCGGCGCAGCGTAAAATAGGCTGGCAGAGGCTTCAACATTGGGAGCCTTGATGCAGCAGTTTGATTTTAAGTCACGCCTAAACTGTTTGTGGATAACATGGAGTTTTACAAACACAAGCATTTCTCAAAACACAGAGGTTAAAATGCAAGCCGATAAAACCACATCAAATCGATGATTGGATTATCTCCCAAAATTTCAAGTCTTTATTTTTCAACAGCAGATAATGGTACAAGTAGAGGTCATAAGAGCGACAATATAGAAATGGGTTTCAATTCACGGGAATTTTGAGAAATATTTATTAGTTGGAATAGATTATTACTCTCGATTCTTGAAGAGAAGTAGCATTTTTGTTCAGTCTGTATCAATTGGCTGTTTATCCCAAATGGGTTTTATAATGTTAATGTGGCTTTTTATGTCCAATTGAGTGGACTAATTACAAGGCACCACGTTAAATCCATTTATTAAGAACCATTTGATAAAGTCAATAATATCAGAGCACATCTATGTAATGCTTTCTCAAACAGCGTACAAAAATCTAAGATATTAAATTTGCGTTCAACCTTTTTTACAATGTGTTTATATTGGTTCCTCTCTTTGGCAGTATTAAAGCAGTCCCAGCAAGAGTAACAAAAATCATTAACTCTTTTGTGGAAGGATGTGTTATTCTCCCTTTTTTTTGCATTATCTTTGAACGGACTTTGACATGGTCATCCCTACCTTGCTCTGTTAAACATTTGGCTCTGCTTATTTGTGAGATTGGGATTTGGTTCCTATTACACTCATCATTTCTCAGCCAGAGCATCTACTGCAATGGCTGCTCTTCCTTTACCCTGCAGTCAACACAATCCATCCTTAGTCCCTCCTCTTCTTAATTGTCGCAACATTTACAATGATATAGTCAGCATCCATGTGCGTATTCATGACACTTAACTCTACTTCCCAGGAAATATTAATGCCTCATCTGCCTATTCATCATCGGATTAATTATATGTTTCGAGATACAGCGTGGAAACAGGCTCTTCGGCCCACCAACTCCGCACCGACCAGCGATCCCCGCACAATCACACTACCCATCACACACTGGGGACAATTTACACTATACCAAGCTAATTAACCTACAAACCCGTATGTCTTTGGAGTGTTGGAGGAAACCAAAGATCTCGGAGAAAGCCCACGTGGTCATGGGGAAAACGTACAGGCCGCACCCGTAGTTGGGATCGAACCCAGGACTCCAGTGCTGCAAGCGCTGTAAGGCAACTCGTCTGCACCATAGTTTAGGATGGAAGCAAGCCCCTCAGCTCACCGAGTCTGTACTGATCATTGAACCCATTCATATTAGTTTCATGTTATCCCATTTTCTCATAACTTCTGCTGTGCTCAGATTGTAACAATAAAACAAGATTTGTAAACTGATGAAGACCATGCTCATTAGATATAAGTATATGATCCGAGAGTAAAATGGAGAATTGCAGGGCATCTTGATTTAGTTCCAGGTTTTTTAATTTTGCACTGTGCCCTAATCCCTTTATCAATATTAGTGCACTGGATTGCTTGAGAGCGATAAAAAGCCTGTTTGGTTGTTTCATGGAATATGAGGAATGGGATGTTTTAATTTTAAGCTTCCCGACTATTCATACCCTCATTAATTTGGTCAATTGTCTAGCTATTATTATCAACTCATTACTTGTTGCATTGTTATTTAGTCTAATATTAACTGTATTTCTATGTAACTGCAATCAATATTAATGTTCAACAATTACCCAGTTGAGTCTCATCGCTATTTATCATCAGAAATATTTATATATGTTACGCCAACTGGCTGCCTCTGTGCTGTGAGATTCCAAATTTAAATCTAGATATATTTGCAGAAGCCACAAATGGTAATCGATCTTTCAGTGTTGTTGCCGTTGCAATTTCAGTGTCTGTTTATTGTTCATTGAGGTATAGCATTCATTAGGAAGATGGTCTGTGGTTTTCATCAATCAGTGAAGCAATTTTGTGAACTCAACTTATTTTTTTCGTTTTACTCACAAGTTACTGTGTTTGAATGTCTCATCCCCAGAGTTCATCATTCCTTTTGTCATAATCAACTAAAACAAATGCTAAATGACTGATAAAAGGCTTCACATTTTCATCCTGACCACGGTGAGGTGAACAGTGACAATAGGATGTTTAAGAAGGAACTGCAGATGCTGGAAAATCGAAGGTACACAAAAATGCTGGAGAAACTCAGCAGGTGCAGCAGCATCTATAGTTGCTGCTGCACCCGCTGAGTTTCTCCAGCATTTTTGTGTACCAGTGACAATCGGGTGCTTGGGGTAAATGCAGATATGCAGGCTTGTTACCGATTGCCACAAAGATATTTATTTAAAATGGGACATCGGGACCAAGGTTAATTTTATAGAGATTTTGAAGTCTAGTTATACAAAGAGATATTAACCCACACAGAGTGAAAAGGGTTACCATTGCACTAAAGCTGGGCTATTGTATAAACTGAAGATAGACACAACATGCTGGAGTAGCTCAGCAAGAGAGGCAGCAAGGAATGATGATGTTTCAGGGTTGAGACCCTTCAGACTGCAGTCTGAAGAAGGGTCTCGACCCGAAACGTCACTCATTCCTTCTCTCCAAAGATGTTGCCTGTCTCAATGAGTTACTCCAGCATTTTCTTCGGTTTAAACCAGCATCTGCAGTTCCTTCCTGCACTATTTTGTGGACTGTTGCTTGTGATACTGTGACTGTTCATGTTTTGTTTTAATTAAAAGTATCAATTCACCGCAAACACCGTTTATATATGGTACCTTCAATGTAAGGCACCGTGCCCGTTAATGTTTTCAACAATTATGATGATGATGATTCAATGTAATGTATGGCCTAAAGAGCTTAACAGGAACATTATCAAACAAAAGATAGGCACAAAAAGCTGGAGTAACTCAGCGGGTCTGACAGCAGCTCTGGAGAAAAGGAAGAGGTGATGTTTCAGGTCGAGACCATTCTTACTCCAGCTTTTTGTGTCTATCTTTGGTTTAAAGAAGCATCTGTAGTTGCTTCTGAATATTATCAAACAACGGTTGAAACATCAAACCACATGTGGAAATGATCAGTTAAATGGAAGCATGTATTAAGGTGTGGCCTAGGAAAAGTTTGCTCAGGTTTAAGTGCCTTTGGTGGAAGAGATTAAACTGGGGATAATCAAGGAGTTGAGTGTGGAAGGCAGAACTATTATTGAAGAATTGTAGGATTAGAGGAGATAAACAGATATGAAGGAAGGAGAAGGCAATGATTAGATGTGAAATCAGTAACAGAGATTTTAAAGCAAAGGTGTTCTTTAGGTGTGGGCCAGCATTAGTCACTGGATTAAAGGATATACACAACTCATTGACTATGGGCAGCAGCTTTGCAGAGAAGAAACCTTTAAATTCATTTGAGGATCATCAGCCGATAAATCACAGCTTCCACCATTTATATGCTCATTCCAAAACAAACCACCTTCTTCATGCAGTAGTTAGATAATACATTTTCCCCAGAACCTGCAAAAGGAACAAGCAAGCACTGATAATGAAGAATCCATTAGTCCAGGATGCTCCTATACTCCAACCTGGCTTCCCAGGCGAGTCCAATAATGTGGCTGTGATCTCCCTGAAGGTATTGGGATGTTTATCTTTGATCCTGAAGGAATCCATTCACAGTACATTGTAAGGGGAGGAAGACTAGTCATTGCTGAACAATAAATAGACCTTGTTCAGATCAGTGGAAGAAAATATTGACATTTGAGGGGGCAACAATGGAACATATCGAAACTATGAACTGAATTGAATACGTCAAACATATGCCAAGAAAGCTTAAAAAAAAAGACATATGAAAGACTGCATATCCAATCTATCTATACATAACAAAACCTCTTATCTTGTCATCTTCCGGTTTGACGGTCTTTCTATTAGCGCAAAAACGGTTCGTGATAGCGCTATGATTTTTTGCCAGTTCACTCACCGTTCTCCTATGCTGCGCTTGCACCAAGTTTTGTTCCGATCAGTTGAATGTCGTAAAAGTTAACGAGGTTTAAAAATCTTTAAAACCGTGCGTGCGCAGATCGATCTCTTCTCCTGCCTTCCAGCACCGCATGGATTAGCCTATTCCCCTGTCTCTCCTCGGGACGATCCGCCCCTTCCTGTGCCATCGCGTCTTTACTGGAGCTGAGGATAGCCGCCGGAGGTTTCCAACCGGACTTTTGGAGAGACCCGAAGCAGCCCAGCCCCGCCCCAGGTAGCCCTGCCCCAGGCAGCTCCACCACAGGCAGCCCAGCCCCAGGCAGCAGTCCAGCCCCAAGCAGCAGCCCAGCCCCAAGCAGCAGCCCAGCATCAGAGACCCGGCCCAACGCCAGTCGGAGATGTTGCCGATATCGCCAAACAGAAAGTGGAGACTCTGAACCCGGCAGAGGAGAACGGCCCCATCGCACCGCCAATTATACCCACTGCCCCTCTGGTCCCCCTCGATGGCTCCTCCCCCCTCCCCTATGATGCCCCCTCTCCCCCTATCTTTTCTCCGAGCTCACTCACCCACCAGAGTCTTGTCTTCCCTCTCCCTTCCTCTACTACCTTCCCTTCCCCTGTCCTGCTTGTTATGTTTCTGCTCCCTTCTATTACTGACATCTAACCCAGCCTCAATTGTCCCTGCACGAACCGGACTCCATTAATTAAGTAGCAAGAACAATGGGAGTCCTTATCAACACTGCCTTAAATATCAGAACAACTTGCTGATGGGATCTATGGTAATAAAATCTACTCTACCATTTCATCAGTGCATAGAGACCTATAAAAATGTTCCGGAGAGTTTTGATTTGGAATGGAAGTGCAGACATTGGTGTACATACACATATATCATTAAATGTGGCATGCCTATACAGAAATTCATCAAAACCAAGTAAACGGAATCGGTAGTTTTATGTGAAATATAAAACCAATTACTTAATGTTCAAATTGTATGAATCCTTACCTCTGTAACTTTTGAATGTCTAAAAACACCACATGTCTGACTTGGGTCTTGTTTTAAGGATTTGTAATTGAGAAATACCAAGAAACTTGAATTTCATCACAAACCAACATAACAACTTTATGAACTTCCTTAAAATTACCAAGGGTTAATCTAATGTTATTAAAAGCAAATTATAACATTGACGTAATAGTCTCCAATGATTGGAGAGAGAGAGGGTTGTAAAGTTGTAACTGGGCTGGGAAAACATTGTGGTGCATGTTTATAATTTGTAATTATTCATCATGAACAATTGTCCAAAGAGTGCATGAATTTAAAAAGATTAAATTAGATGATGGAGACAGCAATATTAGAAAAAAACATCGCACACAAGCGGAAGAGTAGATTTAATGGAAATATCTGGGTGTTGAGTGACACCAGCATGAGTTTGATGAGCCATAAACTTGTGTCAGTGTCGTAGCATTCTGCGGCTCAGTAAAGTAATATCTGAAACAAAGTAGATCCTGAAGCAGCTGATTTGCGTGGTGAAAAATAGATTGAACTGAATCCGATTTTTTTTCCTTAGATTCTTCCCACCAATGTGCCAGAATTTAAGATAAGTGCATCAATTAATTGGAGCACAGTTCTGCTTTACAAATGAAAGCACACTGCTGGAGTAACTCAGCGGGCTAGGCAGCATCACTGGAGTGCACATGGTTAGGTGATGTTACAGGTTGGAATCCTTCTTCAGATTGATTAATTAGGTGTAAGGCCAGCCATGTATTTCATAATCTCAGTATTTTTTACAATAACTGAGAAAGCTCATGCTAATTTATCTTCAGGTATTAAAACATTTTTTACAAAATGTTGTCAGATTTCCTATTAAAAATAGGAATAAGATTTTTTTTCTACTATTTAATGATGGGATACGTGAAAATCACACAAAAACCAAGGTCATTAGTTGTGATGTTCACAGAACAGTATGTCCATTTTCACCTTGCATTGCCACATGAAACTGAAATTTTTGGTTTCAGTTTGTTATTCCCTTTTGATATCAGTGTTAATCCCTACTTATAATATAGGTTCTTGCAGCTGCTGGCTTTTCTGTAAATAGCACGTAAATGCAAAAGTAGCATAATACAGGCAAAGTTACATAAAACAACAACCATCAGTCTGAAGAAAGATCTCACCCGAAACATCACCCATTACTTCTTTCCAGAGATGTTGCCTGTCACGCTGAGTTACTCCAGCATTTTGTGTCTACTTTCGATAATACAAGCAAAGGTCTCTTCTTGGGAGTGTTGCTATTGCTTGAATGGATGCTGCAATTCTGGAAAGGTAATAGGTAGCAATGTGTTCCCCAAGAGTCAAAGGTAACTGGATACCCATTGAAGGTAATGCCCAGAGATGGAATGGCTACAATCCCAGCAGGATGTTGCCAGAGGTGTGAGCTCAATCGATGAAGGCGTACACTTGGGGGCATCCTGCAAAGTTTCCATGTCTGCTCCTCCTGCTCCAATGAGCAGAGGACCTCTTCTCTACAGACTTTGGTTGCCTCACCAACACAACAGCACAGTAATGAGTAGCACGTTCTGTAATGCAGCAGCGATAAGCAGGAGCAGCCTGGAATGTTCCCAAGGCTGAGAAACTACGAGTGCTCATGAACGTTACTCCATCGACACTGTCGTCTCATCACATTTACAAAGTTTGAGTGAGGTCACAGATCTCGGTAAAGATAAAGACTGTGTTTGGGGGCTTAACTTGGCCAGGGTCCAGGAGAAGTGAGATTTGTAAAGTTGTTTTTTTTTTTACGTAGACAGGAACTATTGTTTTTCAGTGCAACAAAAGATTAATTTTCTGTGTTCTGCAATTGTTTGTGTGATTTCAGAGTTTTACAAAGGAAAAAGGACAGGCACAAACAAACATATGTTGCTGTTTGCTCAAGTTTCTAATTTTTCCATGAATGATTAAAAAAATCCAGAGATCCTCGATCTCTTTGCTCCACAGGGGCGGCACAGTGGGGAAGCTGGTAGAGCTGCTGCCTTATAGTGCCAAAGACCCGGGACCTGAGACTGATGTTGACCTTGGGTGATGTCTATGTGGAGTTATCACATTCTTTCTGTGACCCCGTGGGTTTCCTCTGGGTGCTCTGGTTTCCCCCTGTATCTCAAAGACGTACAGGGCTTGTAGTTAATTTGCCACTGTAAGTTACCCCTAATGTTTAGCGAGTGGATGGGAAAGTGGGATAACGTAGAACTAGTGTGAATGGGTGATCAATGGTTAGCATGGACCAAAGGGCCTGTTTCCTAAACTGTATCTCTAAACTGAGCTAACACTCGACTCTGGACTGAGTGCCATTGAAGTAAAACTGCTTATTGTAATTGACAAGTTGATCCATATCACTTCATCTATGAATTGAAATCGTCAATTCTTCATGAAAGTAGATGTAATATATTTAGATGGCCAGATATCATGGTATAATTTGGTCAGAACGATCTTAAAAGTTTTATTCTAATTTTTTGACCAATTGTTTCTTGTCCATTTCGTTTATGTTGTTTGTTAAGGAGGGAAGAAAGCTTGTTTTAACAGACGATAAACATATTTTGATTTTACAGATTGCATATATTACCAATGGATAATATATAGCCAATAGTTATTTTTTGATCCTTGTTTTTTTGCATGTTGCACCCGGCTTCAATCAAGGTGGCACATTTCAAGCAATCATAAGCCCTGGTGATTCTATGTCTTGTATGTAAAATATATATCCATTGCCAACATTTTTCTTTCAGAGATAGAACAGGGAACCTGCAGTGATCCTGGAACTCCAGCCTATGGAAAGAGAGAGGGCAACAGCTTCCTTCATGGTGATGTTTTGAGGTTTGAATGCTTACCTGCTTTTGAACTAGTCGGCCAAAAGTCCATTACCTGCCAGAAGAATAACCAATGGTCAGCCAAGAAGCCAAGCTGTGTCTGTAAGTAGTTTTAAACTATTATTCACTGTATCCATATTTACAAAACCGTAGACTTTTTTCTTTTTCCTCAGTTGATCATTTTCAGTCTTGAAGTTGTCCAACATCATGTATATCAAGCAATACCTGCCGTATAAACAATATAAACTATCAATCTGTAGGAAGGAACTGCAGATGCTGGGTTAAACCAAAGATAGACACAAAATGCTGGGGTAACTCAGCGGGACAGGCAGCATCCCTGTAGAGAAGGAATGGGTGACGTTTTGGGTCGTGACCCTTCTTCAGACTGATCTAATGGGTGACGTTTTGGATCGAGACCCTTCTTCATACTGATGTAATGGGTGGCGTTTCAGGTCGAGACCCTTCTTCAGTCCGAAGAAAGGTCTCGACCTGAAACGTCACCCATTCCTTCTCTCCAGAGATGCTGACTGTCCCGCTGAGTTACTCCAGCATTTTGTATCTATCTAAACTCTCAATCTCATGATTGCAATTGAGGAAAGTGAAGTATTTGAAGGATAGCAACTAATTGAATTTGTGATGAAATAAAGGAGGGTTTCGGCAGCAGCATACAGCACACAGTCTACGGTGATCTCTAATTATCATTGTGAAGTCCCACAGAATGGAACAAATGAGGAGGCGCTGTCGTGTACGGCTGCCTGTCCTGCAGCTGTCCGTTTTGTTCACTTCTTTTTTATTATTTTTAGTACGTTAAAGTGTGTAGTCGGGGGGTCTAATCTTTTTATGTGTGGGGGGTGGTGGGGGAGGAGGGGAAAACTGCTTTTTCAAGTTCCTACCTGGTCGGAGAGGCTGCCTTCCTCCGAGCAGCACCTTCGACCTGTCCTCGCAGCCTACCAGCGGGTCCTGGAGCGACCTTTCCTGAGGGGACCTGGCCAGAACCTCGGCTTTGGCGGCGGCACAGCGCTGGAGCGCTATTGCGGAGCGGGCAATGCCATTCCTGGGTCGCCGCGCTGGAACTCCAGTATGCTGGGACCGCCGATGAAAACATTGTGGAGCCGCGGTTCTGTGGAGCGGCCAGCTGCGGCGCTGAACTTTACATCCCGGAGCCTGGGATCTCTCGCCGAGATCGCCAGTGTGTGGAGCTCCGTCAAACGCGGTCTGTTGACTTGGAAGCCGCGGTCTCCGGTAAGAAGGCGGCCGTTCCTGGCACCCCAAGCCGCTGAGGGTTCTCCCGAAGCCGGAGCACCATCACCCGGCGAGAACATCGGGCGCCGTGGCGGCGACTGTGGAGGCCTCAATAGGCCCGACTCTGGGTGGACAAGAGGATGGGGACTGGACTTTGTGCCTTCCCCCACAGTGGGAACCACTGTGGGGGGATGTTTTTGTGTTTCGGTGTTGAACTTCTTGAATGCTATGTTGTATTTTTATTAGTGTGCTGCAAGGACATCTGAATTTCCCCTGAATAAGGGGATTAATAAAGTAAATCTAATCTAAATGATTTATTTACTAATGCAATATTCTTTCAATTTGAAGCTGGAACCAAAAAGGAAGTTGTACTTTGTCATCAAAGAGCATGCTGTTGGTGATGCAGAATAAGAACAAATAATGACTCAACAAGAAATTTATATTGGACAATGACAATGATAATAATCAGTCTAAGTGGTTGTGATGGGGATCTGAAAATTAGGGATTTGAGAATTAAACGATAGACCACCAATAGTAATTGTTAAAACATCTTTACCATTCGGCTCAAGAGGTTGAGGCTTTTGCATAAGGGAAATTGTTAATGTGGAAAAATGATTGGGATTAATAAAGTCAAATCGAGTTTATTATCATATGCCCAAGTGCAGTGAAATACAAGTTCAATGAAAATTGTGCATGCACAAGCATCACAGATACATGGATTCAGACAACACACAAAAATGTAAATTATACATAAATTGCACATAAATTCTTCAAGGAAGTGAAATTATAAAGTCTATATTATATATTATTATAAAGAAATTATAAAAAATGACATTAGTGGAAAAATACACAATTTGAAAACAAGCCCATGGTGATGCTTTTGCTGAGGCAGGATTAGCATTGTGCAGATCCGTTCAAGAACCAGATGGCTGTAAGATAGTAGCTCTTCCTAATCCTGGTGGTGTGTATCTTCGGGCCTCTGTACTTTCTTCCCTGTGGTTACAAAAAGAAGGCATGGCCGGAATGATGGAGATCATTGATGATACATGCTGTTATCTGGTGCAAACATTGACGATTCTTTCCACAATGCATCCGTAGAAATTTGTTCGGGAATTCGGTGACTGGCCAAATCTCTTTAAACTTATAAGAAAGTAATGAATAAGGTGGATGAATTGAATGTGCAGTTAGTGGTTAAGGAATATGACATAGTTGGAATTATGGAGACATGGCTCCAGGGTGACCAAGGTTGGGAGCAAAACATGCAGGGGTATTCGATATTCAGGAAGGATGGACAGAAAGGAAGAGGTGGTGGGGTGGCATTGCTGGTTAAAGAGGAGATTAATGCAATAGCAAGGAGAGACATTAGCTTGGATGCTGCAGATTCAGTATGGGTAGAACTGCAAAATAGCCAAGGGCAGAAAGCGCTTGTTAGTGGTATACAGACCACCAAACAGCAGGAGGGAGGTTGGGAATAGCATCTAAGAGTAGCAGGATATTAGGGATGCGTGTAGCAAAGTTGGGGGAAGCAGGAAATTAGGGATGCGTGAAGCAAAGGTACAGCAGTGATCATGGGTGACTTTAATCTACATATAGATTAGGCCAACCAAATTGGTAACGGTGCTGAGGAGGAGGATTTTCTGGAATGTACACGGGATTGTTTTTTAAACCAATTTGTTGAAGAACGGACTAGACGGCAGGCAATCTTAGACTGGGTATTGTGTAATGTGGAAGGATTAGTTTGCGATCTTGTTGTGCAAAGCCCCTTGGGCAACAGTGACCATAATATGATGGAATTCTGCATTAGGATGGAAAATGACACAGTAAATTCAGAGACCAGGGTCCTAAACTCAAATAAAGGAGACTAAAGGTATGAGACGGGAATTGGCTAGGATAGACTGGCAAATTATACTTAAAGGGTTGACGAAGGTGATGCAATGGCAAATATTTAAAGACCGTATGGATGAACTCCAGAAATTGTTCATTCCTGTCTGGCAAAAGAATAAAACTGGGAAGGCAGCTTAACTGTGGCTAACGAGGGAAATCAAGGATAGTGTTAAATCCAAGGAAAAGGCAAAAATTGGCCAGAGGAAGCACCAAACCGGAGGCCCGGAGGAAATTTAGAACTCAACAGAGGAGGGCAAAGGGGTTAATTAAGAAGAGGGAAAAAGAGCATGAAAGATGGCTTGCGGGGAATATAAAAACTAACTCTAAAAGCTTCTTTAGATATGTAAAAAGGAAAAGATTAGTGAAGACAAATGTAGGTCCCTTACAATCAGAGACATGTGAATATATAATGGGAAGCAAAGAAATGGCAGAACAATTAAATAAGTAGTTTATTTCTGCATTCACTAACGAAGACACAAACAATTTCCCAGAAATATTAGGGGATGGAGGATCTAGTGGGAGGGAGGAACTGAAGGGGATCCACATTGGTCAGGAAATGGTGTTGGGTAAATTGTTGTAACTGAAGGCAAATAAATCCACAGGGCCTGATGGTCTGCATCCCAGGGAACTTAAGGAGGTGGCTCTAGAAAATGCGGATGGATTGGTGATCATTTTCCAATGTTCTATAGATTCAGGATCAGTTCCTGTGGATTGGAGGGTAGCTAATGTTATCCCGCTTTTTAAGAAAGGAGGGAAAGAGAAAACAGGGAATTATAGACCAGTTAGCCTGACATCGGTGGTGGGGAAGATGCTGGAGTCAATTATAAAAGATGAAATAGCGGCACATTTGGTTAGCAGTAACAGGATCTGTCTGAGTCAGCATGGATTTACGAAGGGGAAATCATGCTTGACTAATCTTCTGGAATTGTTTGTGGATGTGACGAGGAAAATGGACATGGGAGAGCCAGTGGATGTAGTGTACCTGGACTTTCAGAAAGCCTTTGATAAGGTCCCACATAGATAAGTGGGCAAAATTTGAACACATGGTATTGGGAGTAGGGTACTGACATGCATAGAAAATTGTTTGGCAGACAGGAAACAAAGAGTAGGGATTAACGGGTCTATTTCAGAATGGCAGGCAGTGACTGGTGGGGTACCGCAAAGCTCGGTGCTGGAACTGCAGCTATTTACAATACATTAGTGATTTAGATGAAGGGATAAAAGTAATATTAGGAAATTTGAGGATGACGCATAGCTGGGTGGCAGTGTGTACTATGAGGAGGATGCTATGAAGATGCAGGGTGACTTGGACAGGTTGGGTGATTGGGCGTATGCATGGCAGATGTAGTTTAATGTGGATAAATGTGAGGTTATCCACTATGCTGGCAAGAACAGGAAGGCAGATTATTATCTGAATGGTGTCAAGTTAGGAAAATAGGAAGTACAACGAGATCTAGGTGTCCTTGTACATCAGTCACTGAAAGTAAGCATGCAGCAACAGCAGGCAGTGAAGAAAGGTAATGGCATGTTGGCTTTCATAATAAGAGGAGTTGAGTATAGGAGCAAAGAGGACCTTCTGCAGTTGGACATGGCCCTGGTGAGACAATACCTGTAGTATTGTGTGCAGTTTTGTTCTCCTAATTTGAGGAATGACATTATTGCCATTGACGGAATGCATCGTAGGTTTACTCCAATTATGTAAGTTCAGTGGTGGTCTCGCTTTACCGAACTTTCAATTCTAGTACTGGGCTACACACATTCATAAAATACATTGTTGGGTTGATTTTCCTTATTTAGCTTGGTGCGAACTGGAAGCCCGCTCTTGCCCTCCTTCATCCTCTGTATCTGCTCTTATATATTCCTCTCTTCCAACCAAGATTTCATTGTTTATCAAAAATCCTGTTGTGCTCAATACTTTAAAGATTTGGTATCAATTGAGGAAACATTTCAAATTTGTAGCTGCATCTCCTTTAGGTCCATTATGTAACAATCACTTGTTTCCTCCCTCACATTTTGATTCTGTTTTTTCGGTGTGGCATAATGAAGGTATACAATGTTTTGTTGATCTGTTTTCAGATGGTATTTTTAACAGCTTTACCAATTTATCATAATTGTATAGATACCAGCAAATCATGTTTTTAGGTACTTCCAAGTTAGACACTTTGTTTTTCTAATTTTCCCTCTTCACCTCCACGACAAAATATGGGGTAGTTTGTTTACTTTCAAGACCCAACAAAGAGGAATTGTTTCAGAGATGTATGTCCGTATTTTGGATCTTTGCGATCAGTTCAACTCTAAAACAAGGGCTGCTTGGAAGAGCTGGGATTTCAACTTACCGAGGAGTTGTGGGATAACATTGTGGGTGGGCCATGTACTGTCACGTCTTGCGCTCGTCTTGCCGAATAAACTGTGTATAACCTTAAACTCATTCAGTTTAAGGTTATACACAGGGTTCATTTTTCTAAATCAAGACTGTCTGGGATTTATCCAGAGGTGGAGGATAAATGTGATAGATGTTCGGGTCCACACTGTCATCTGAGCCATATGTTTTTTCTTTGTCCACGATCACATAATTTTTGGTCCGGCTACTTTAATATAATGTCTACCGTAATGGGAATGCATCTACAGCCCTGTCCATTGATTGCCATCTTTGGGGCCCCGGATGAGTCAGGTCGATTAAACTCTGTGCAAAAATAAATGATTAATTTTATATCTTTAATAGCCAGACGTCGCCTACTACAGAGGAAATCCCCTAACCCACCCTCTGTGTCACAGTGACTCTTAGATGCAGTGTTTTTTCTTAGACTTGAGATAATTAAATATACATTGAGGGGATATACTGATAATTTTTTTCACAAATGGCAACTTTTTTTATCATACTTGCAGGTTCTGACAGACTAAGGGCTGGTTTGTTAAATGTTGTTATGTGTAGGTGCACTCTTCACTCTTAATTAGCCTGGGTGAGGTGGGTGGGGTGTGCGACTGATGGCATGGTTGCATTATATATAGAACTTTTTTTTAAATATTTCTTTTATGTTTCTGTACATTTTTGTATTTTTCTTTTGTGTATTATTTGAGTGTTTCTTATTAACATGTCCTTTTGTTGATTTATTGAAAATGAAAACCTAAATAAATAAATAAATACGATCGTCTGGTGAGGGAAGGAATCTGGTTGCCGTGGCTATTTACAAAGCCACAGATGTAATGGACTTTAAGGCAGTTTATCATGTGCAGCGGACTCTGAAATGCAACTAAATAATGTTGTAAATTGTCATGACATGTTTATTTTTATTGTTTTTTTTTGTTGAAACATGATTGCCTGCAAGCTGTCAACTCATTTCAGCATTTCAGCTGACTGAACAGTTTGGTGTACACAACAATAATAATTTTAGCCCAATCGATCATTGGGTTAGCTATTTGCTTGTTATCAAGTGGCAGCTAGGATTCTTGATTGTTGAATGAAAATGTGAGTGAATTCTCCTCCGTGTCATTATGATTCTTTTAGGTGGCTTTTGCTGTTCAATATCAAATGACCGTAATATTTTCTTCTGTTTTCAGTTTCCTGCTTCTTCAATTTTACAACTCCGTCTGGTGTTCTGCTGTCTCCCAACTACCCTGATGATTACAGCAACCATATGCACTGTGTATGGCTGATTATTGCAAAGCCGGAGAGCAGGATTCACCTGGCCTTTAATGACTTCGATGTCGAGCCGCAGTTTGACTTTGTTTCTGTGAAGGATGGGTTAAATCCTGAATCGCCCGTCTTGGGAACTTTCTCTGGAAACAAAATCCCTTCTCCTTTGACCAGCAGCGGGCACTTGTCACGTTTAGAATTCCTGACAGACCACTCTACAGTTGCTCGAGGATTTAACATCACCTTTACCAGTAAGTACATGGGATGTATTCTTTCTCTTTTGCAGGTAGCATATTTGAACTTGCCACATGAACATTTCTTTGAGAAATCTATCACTATGAATTGAAGCTTTCATTATAATGAAGGAATTGTTGATATTGTGCATCCAATGTTGATAAGAGGACTTACCGCATTTTATCATCCAAGTACATTCCAGCACGGCTACCAATGTTTTATATCGAAAGGGAGGTGGGATGAAGAGGAGAAAGCTGACCGTACCCTGCTGCATTTGAAGGCACAACCTTCAAATTTGGGGCAGCATGGTGGCGTAGCGGTAGAGTTGCTGCCTTCCAGCGCCAGACACCCGAGTTCGATCCTGACTGCGGTTGTTGTCTGTATGGAGTTTGTACCTTCTCCCTGAGACCCCGTGAACTTTCCTCAGGTATTCCGGATTCGTCCTACACTCCAAAGACGTACATTATAGGTTAATTGACTTAGGTAAAAAATTTACCTGGTGTGTAGGATAGTGCTAGTGTACGGGGATCGCTGGTTAGTGCAGACTCGGTTGGCCGAAGGGCCTGTTTCCACACTGTATCTCTAAACTAAACTGGATTACTGTAAACCTCACTATTTATATTTTTGCTCTGTTCCGAGGCTGCAGTTCATGTTAATGGGATAATTTCTGTGGACTTTTTTTGGGCAGACCCTGATATTCAAGAACGGAGCAGGTTGCAAACCAGGCAAGCGTGGGAGAGTAAAAGTCGATAATCACAGTGGGGAGAAGTGAGAGGCCATTTTGGCGGGAGGGATGCCATGTGCATCTTTGAGGCACATGGTAATTTAGGGACACTCAGATATAGAATTAGGAAGACAAAGAAAATGAATATGTGGCTGGATAGACATTGCAAGATGGAGGACTTTAGACTACTGAGTCATTGGGACTCTGGGATAGATATGCCAAGTTCATTGGACGGATCACATCTCATGTGGATACAGACTGATACACAGGATTATTCAAAATAGTTGAGCTGGGGTATGGGAACCAGCAATAAAAATCAGGAGAGAGAGAAATAAATCCGAAAGTAAAAAATAAAAATGTTGCAAGCAAAATCTGCATGCAATCCAACTATTCACAATCCGTATCAACAATTTAGATGGGGGAATCAGATGTAACATTTCCAAATTTCCACATAACATAAAACTTAGTGGGAATATTAGATGTGATGAGAACACAACAAGGATTCTAGGAGATAGACATAAGCCATGTGGATGATTAACAGCATGGCAGATGGAGTACAATTTTACAATGCGGAAAAGATGTGAAGTTATCAGTTTTCATAGAAAAAACAGAAATGCTATATATTTTGTAAATGGTGAGAGTTTGGTTAGTTTTGATGCTCAAGGGGACTTGGATGGTCTTGTATACAAGTCATTGAAAACTAACAGGTTGCTGCAGCTTCTAATTCAGTTGGCAAATGGTACATGGACATTATTCAAGAGATTTTGTGTTCAGGTGTAATAATGTCTTCTTCGTTTATATCAAACTACTTCCAGAACGCTGTGTGAAATGTTGGTCTCTGTTCATAAAGGAGGATATAGGTGAGGACCAGTAGTGTAGATTCACCACATAAGCTCCAGGAATGGTGGCTCTGTCACATGAGTGGTAATTGAGTAAGCCAGGCTGATGTTCAAAGATTGCAAGGTGAATATAATTGAATCACACAAATTCATAAAGGGAGGATTTCCTAGAGGATTGTGGAGACTTCATTGCTGACCATGGATGAGTGGCCTGGTTTTGTGCAACATATCCCATGTACATTGATAGACATGGTTTTATGCCTTGTTTAGTTTATTACTAAACTATACTCCACACCTGGAATATTGTGTGCAGTTTTGGTCTCCCAATTTGAGGAAGGACATTCTTGCTATTGAGGGAGTGCAGCGTAGGTTCACCAGGTTATTTCCCGGTATGGCGGGACTATCATATGCTGAGAGAATGGAGCGGCTGGGCTTGTATACTCTGGAATTTAGAAGGATGAGAAGGGATCTTATTGAAACATATAAGATTAATAAGGGTTTGGACAAACTAGAGGCAGGAAACATGTTCCCGATGTTGGGGGAGTCCAGAACCAGGGGCAACAGTTTAAGAATAAGGGGTAAGCCATCTAGAACGGAGATAAGGAAAAATGTTTTGACACAGAGAGTTGTGAGTGTGGAATTTTCTGCCTCAGAGGGTGGTGGAGTTTGGTTCTCGGGATGTTTTTAAGAGAAGCTGGACAGAGCTCTTAAAGATAGAGGAGTTAAGGAAAAAGGGGAGAAGACAGGAACGGGGTATTGATTGTGGATGATCAGCCATGATCATATTGAATGACGGTGCTGGCTCGAAGGGGCAAATGGCCTACTCCTGCACCTATTGTCAATTAGAGATGCAGCACAAAAATAGGCCCTTCTGCCCACTGAGTTTGCCCTGACCAACTATCCCCACAATTTAATACTATCCTAGACACACTAGGGACAATTTACACTTATACCAAGTCATTTAACCTACAAACCTGTACATCTTTGGAGTGTGGGAGGAAACCGAAGATATCGGAGAAAACCCAAGCGGTCACAGGGAGAACGTAAAAATATCGTACAGACAGCACCCAGAGTCAGAATCGAACCTGGGTGTCGGGTGCGGCAAGCGCCGTTAGGCAGCAATACCGCTGAGTTACCGTGTGCCGCACTTGTTTGTACATGGAAAGTTCAAGTGATCAAGGTAAAAATGGGAAAGTCTCTCACTTCAGATCATCTCTTTTGGATGAGGGATAAGGCAATAGAGGGATGGATCGATGCTACAGCTGTTGCCACGTTGAGAAACAACATACAAGAAGGAGACTCGGATGTAATAGTTGCTGCTCTTTACATGTTCAATTAAGAGTCTGAAGAAGGGTCTCGACCCGAAACGTCGCCTATTTCCTTCGCTCCATAGATGCTGCCTCACACGCTGAGTTTCTCCAGCATTTTTGTCTACCTTCGATTTATCCAGCATCTGCAGTTCCTTCTTAAACATGTTAAATTAATGTGATTCTTCCCATATTGCATGGGCCAAATTTGTCCTTGGATAAAATAACTTAATTTGCTGGAGAATTCAATACCATGCCATTTTAAAAAGATATGTATAATATTTGCATTAAATAAGGTTAAAAAGTTAAATGTCACTGAAAGAGCACATCATCAGAGAAGTATGTGTCAATGCCAAATCTGTAATTGATGTTTCTTCTAAAAAAATAATCCATACAGTAGTCTGAATACAAAATTGCAGCGCTTGACATTAACATTTTTATTTTCCGTATTGGAGGATTTCCCAGACCTTGGTGAATTGCAGTTGAACAATTTTGTAATTTCCTTAAATTCTCCTTGCCAAGTGTCAGGCTGGATATTATGGCAGATTGCCACAGTTACTATAAGTAACATTCACCTTGGCAGCCACTCAAAGTTGAAATCATCAAATGTGCTGCTTGCTTTGTATGTGATTAGGACACAGCACACGGTGCCTTTTCTTGCCTCTTCACTGATGTGGCTGATAGTGGTTCTTTTGCAAAAAATTGATCTAACAGATGCATGGTAGTCTGCTCACTTTATACTTACAAATAACACTGAATAATGCTTATTATCCCTGGTCAATTCGTCCCTTCCCACCCGAACCACCCCCTCTCCGGACACTTTCCCTTGCAACTGCAAGAAATGCTACACTTGTCGCTTTACCTCCCCCCCCCCCCCCCCCCCCCCCCTGACTCCATTCAAGGACCCAAGCAGTCTTTCCAGGTGAGGCAGAGGTTCATCTGCACCTCCTCCAACCTCATCTATTGCATCCGCTGCTCTAGATGTCAGCTGCTCTACATTGGTGAGACCAAACGTAGGCTTGGCGATCGCTTCGCCCAACTCCTCTGCTCGGTTCGCATTAACCAACCTGATCTCCCGGTGGCTCAGCATTTCAACTCCCCCTCCCATTCCGAATCTGACCTTTCTGTCCTCGGCCTCCTCCATGGCCAGAGTGAGGACCACCGTAAATTGGAGGAGCAGCACCTCATATTTTGCTTGGGTAGTTTGCTCCCCAGCGGTATGAACATTGACTTCTCTAATTTCAGATAGTCCTTACTTTCTCCTCCCCTTCTCAGCTCTCCCTCAGCCCACTGGCTTCCCCTCTTCCTTTCTTCTTCCCGCCACCCCACCCCCCACCCTCACATCAGTCTGAAGAAGGGTTTCGGCCCGAAACTTTGCCTACTTCCTTCGCTCCATAGACGCTGACTCACACACTGAGTTTCTCCTGCATTTCTGTCTACCACTGAATAATGCTTCTCAGCCCATTGTGTTCATGCTGCCTCCCAGGACACCGGTCCCATTTGTTCCACTCCCCTTATCTCCCAGTACCCCTGCAATTGACTCATCCATACCTGCCCTTTGATAATTTCTTCCATTAACCTGTGCTAAGCAATCCTTTAAATTAACCACTTAACCTGTCTTTAGAGTTTAGAGGTACAGTGTGGAAACAGGCCCTTTGGCCCACCGATCCAGGGATCCCAGCACATCTACAAATTTACCAGGCAGAGCAAAGGGACCGTGGTTTGGGATGAGATGATTGAACCCAAGGAGACTATTGCAACCATCCTTTGCCAGGCAAAGAGAGGTTAACCTAAACATTACATCCATTTGTTGGAAACTGAGTACGTGCACACATCCAAGCAGATATTTGTGCTGTTGCCTCATGGCTCAAGTGACGTGGGTTCAATCTGATCCCTGGTGTATCCTGTGTAGATTAGCACTTTCATTGTCTGTGTACTAAAATGCATTATTTGGTATATTAATTGACTGTTCTAAATTATTTATATTACTATAATATAATTATGTATAATATATAGTTAATACTTATATAAGCTGGTAGGCACAGTGGCGCAGCGGTAGAGTTGCTGCCTTACACCGCTTACAGCTTCGATCCTGAATACGGGTGCTTGTATGTACGGTGTTTGTACATTCTCCCGTGACCTGCGTTAGTTTTCTCTGAAAACTTCAGTTTCCTCGCACACTCGAAAGACGTACAGGTTTGTGGGTTAATTGGCTTGGTATAAATGTTTTTAAAATGTCCCTAGCGTAGGAGAGTGTTAATTTGCTGGGGTCGCTGGTTAGTGCGCCGAAGGTTCTGTTTCCACTCTGTATCTCTTAAACTAAAATAATATAATTACATTCTATTGTATGAGATTTATGTAAATATAGTTTATATGAATCATAAATGTCTAAACATTTTATAATGTATATTTATTTATACATGTGTGGGTGCCAGGCAAATTGGAGATATGTGAGAGAGAAGAGTTACAGAGAATAAGTGGTGAATTGGGACTGATGGGGTTCTCTGCGAGCTGGATTAGACACAGCTTGCCAAATGGCCTCCTCTTATGTTGGAAATAAATAAACAGACTAACAACATGCATCTCTGTGGGCTTTCATGAGAAATGGCCAAATGTGCCAGCAAAAAATGCAATTGTTCTTTAGAGTTGAAGCAAGGAGTTAAAACAATTCATGGGCAAAGAATCAAAAAGCAATGAAAATCTATAATGGCATTGGCATGATTTGTCTATCAAGCCTAGAGAAAGAAATCATGTAGTAATCCCTTAATAACTTGAATCTGTAAAAAATGATTTGATTGAATTAGAATTGCATCTCCTCCAGGGAAGAATGAGAAATCAGTAATATAAGCTGATTGGTCGTGTGTGGCTTGATGGAATGGGAAAATTAAGGCCGGGCATATCGGGGTTGATGCATGATTTGAGAACAGAAATAATCTGAGCACATAGATGTAACTGTTGTAAATTCATATATTTCACCATTATTTCAATATTTCCATCATCAATTCCAGTGTCCACACTTAATAGGAACAGCTTTATTGAGATATTTACCTGCATTACCACTTGAGAAGATGCTAGTATTTTTCAACATGAGCTATGAAGCTGTCAGCTTCCTGCTACACCTTGATGAAGGAAACAAGGGACAGTTTTGAAATTTGATTTTAAATGTATGCAGAATTAAGAAGAATAAACTCAATCCTCAGTGTGTGATTCAGAATCACCGATCAAATGTAGAGGGTTCCTAGACATTCGTGTTTTTCAGGATGGAGTTGGAGATTGGATTCCTGGAATGGGAAAGTAAATGGTAAAATCAGACTGAATCATGTGATCAGGTGGTGTAACGGTATAGTTGCTGCCTAACAGCGCCAGGGACCCTGGTTCGATCCTGACTTTGGGTGCTTGTTTGTACGGAGTTTGTACGTTCTCCCCATGACCTGCATTGGATTTCTTTGAGTTCTTTAGTTTCCTCCCATATGAGAAAAACGTACAGGTTTGTACGTTAATTGGCTTGGTATAAATCTATAAATGTAAATTTGTCCCTAGCGTGTGTAGGATAATGTTAATGTGCGGGGATTGCTGGTCAGTGCGGACTCGGTAGGCGAAAGGGCTTGTTTCCACACTGTACCTCAAAACTAAACAAAAAAAAAGTAAAGAGCAACTCCCTGGGCCTGATTCCCATTACTGGCTTTCAAAATACTCTCTCAGAGACCACCTTAGATGCAACTGCTTCAATTCAAAATATTGGATGGGAATGAATGTATCCCATGTGCAAAAGATGCACGTTGTACTTAATGGCCCAATGTGCTCCATTGAATATCTGGATTGACGCAATTCAGTCAGAAAACAATGGCAATTGGATTCCACTTGTAAAATAAGTTATATGTAGTTTATACAATAGAGTAACACAGTCCCAGTCGATATGCTTTCTAGGCCATTGCCTGAATCCATTGGCCCTCATTGACTCTCTGCCATTGCATCTTCAGGAGCAGTGTGCTTTTTTACTTTTCTCTATATTCAACATATATAAGATTTAATAATCCGTTTCAATGCTGTATCTCTCTTTCACTCTACAATCATTCAAGGAAGAAAGGAATGGAAAAGAATATTGATGGTGTGAACAGTATTTCTCGCTTTGAGACATTTTGGAGCAAACACACCAGAGGGCAGAATGGCCTGTTTCTGTGCTGTAAATCTTTGTGAAATTAATTTTTTCCATTTGCCTCTGCTTATCCACTTTCCTTCCACATTTCACTTCTCCTTTTCTCCTTCTCTCTTCTTCTCCTCCTGTTCAATTATTAACATTGTCCTGTCCGCCCTGTTACCTCCTCACCCCAATTTTCCCTGTTTTATTCCCTATCCTCAATTAGCCCTTTATAACCCGAAGATTGCAGTTGGTCTTAATCCTTTGTGTAAACCTGACAAATTACTCTTGCCTTTTTTAATATTAATTATAATCTCAAAGCTATTGTGGAGTGACAATATTAAAATTAAATGATCCGGAGGGAAGAATGAATGACATTCTGTGAATGGAATTATAACAGAGATAGCTTTTCTCTCGATACAAAGTGCTCGAGCGTCTTCATCAGTATGGTGGCCAAGTGGAAGAACTTAACAATGGGAAAAGAAATTGTAATGAAATGTTATGAAATTCAAGTAAGAAAAGAAGAAATTGTAATGAAGGAAACAGCATGAATAATTCAATACCACGCAGAAAATGAGCTGGCTGTACATGGCAGAAGAAATTGCCCAGAGATTCTGCTGAAGTTGTCCAGTTTTGCAGATGAACAGTCCTTAAATTGGAAGTGCAAAAAGACAAGATGCATAAGAACATTCATTTATTTGAAACAACTGGTATCTGGGGATAAGTTCCATTGATGTAAGTCTTTGGAGGGTTTCATAAACACATAAGCTTGGGGTTGATGGAAGTGGAGTATACCTGTGGTTTATTCTTGGCATTTGACAACAAAGGTTATTTTACAGTGGTGGTTGAATGTAAAATCAAGAATAAATTGGCAGAAACAGGATTGAGTTAGTGGACTTTGAATAATCCTAAATTTTGAGACTTAGATGAATTCTAAATAAGGCAACAACACATCCTCCACACTAATTCTCATCACCGGTGCCCCATGAGCATATGTTCCCAGTCCCCTACGATACTCTCTATACACTCACAATAATGCAGCCAAATTCTGCTCCATCTCCCTGTACAAGTTTGCAGATGACATCACCATGGTGGGCCGAATATTGAATGATGAAAGGCCAAGTACAAACCTCAACAGGTGCACCATAGAAAACATACTGTTGGGTTACATCACAGATTCAATTGGGAACAATTCTGCCCAAGACCGCAGGAAATTAAAGTGGTTGTGGATGTAGCTCAGTCCAACACACAGACCAAGCACCCAACCATTGGGTCCATCTGCACTTCCCGCTTCCCGTACACACCGAAGGAGATGCAATGGAATTGCGTTGTACAGTTGTTGTGCAATGACAATAAATGTATTCAATTCTATTCTATTCTATACCTAGAGAAATCAGCCAACATAATCAAGGACTATCGTGTATGAAGGTAGATACATCTCCAGGGCCTGATCAGATATATCCGAGGACATTGTGGGAAACTAGAGAGGAAATTGCGGGAGCCCTGATTGAAATTTACAAGTTGTCTTTAAATACAGCAGAGCTGCTCTGGAAAATTAGAATGCATGGGATCCAAGGAGATAGCTGAATGGATAGAAAATTGGCTTAATGGAAGGATGCTGAGGGTGATGGTGGAAGGTTACTTCTCGGACTGGAGGCCTGTGACAAATGGTGTGCCTCAAGGTTCAGTGCTGGGCCCATTACTGTTTGTCTTCTGCATCAATGATTTGCATGAGAACATACATGGCAAGATTAGCAAGTTTGTTGATGATACAAAAGTGGGTGGTTTTGCAGATAGTGAAGAAGGTTGTGAAAAATTGCAGCAGGATCTTGATCGATTGGCTAGGTGGGCGGAGGAATGGATGGTGGAATTTAATACAGGGAAATGTGAGGTGTTGCATTTTGGAAAGTCTAACATGGGTAGGACCTACACAGTAGGGCTCTTGGGAGTGTTGTAGAGCAGAGGGATCTGGGAGATCAGGTGCATGGTTCCTTGAAGGTTGAGTCGCAGGTCGGTAAGGTGGTCAAAAAGGATTTTGGCACATTGGCCTTCATCAGTCAAGAGTATTGAGTATGGTAGTTGTGAGATCATGTTGCAGTTGTATAAGATGTTGGTGAGACTGCATTGAAAATTAGGCCAAACTGAAACATACTGGTGATAAAGACTGGACAGGCTGGGGGTTTCTTTGGGGGGGTGGAAAAAGCTGAGGCTGGCTCAGATTGACGTTTACAAAATTATGAGGGGCATATGTAGCTGCACAGTGAGAAATATTTTCCCTCTGTTGAAGTATGTATTACCAGGCACCATACATTTAGAATAAATGATTTGTAGATGCAAGAAAATGCAGATGCTGAAATCATTTTGTAAGACACACTGTGTTGGACTAATTCAGTGGATCAGACAGCGTCTCTGTGGAACATGAATAGTTGATGTTTTGGGTCGGGACCCCTCTTCAGAAATGATTTAGGTGGTCTTTGAGGATGAACTTCTTTCATCTGAAGGGCTGTTGAAGTCTGGAATATGCTGCCTGAGGGGCTGTTGGGGCCAGGTACTTACAGCACACAGCATTTAAGAACTATTCAGATGGGCACTTGAAACATGATGACATAGAAGCCTGTGGGCCAAGTGTTGAAGTTATGACTATGACTCTAAGTGTTAGAAAGTAAGATCAGCATGGATAGGTACTTGATAATGACTAGGCAAAGTGGGTCATATGGCCTTTTTGTATGCTGTATCATTTCTATGACTGTGACTTAAGTTTTGTTTTAATTTTACCAGGACCAAGCTGGGATTGTGACCTGTGATCCTAAAGTAAAAGTAGCTTAATTATTTAATTTGGTAATATTAAATGGGGAACATTAACTGGCTGGGGAAGGCAGAGATGCCTCACTAACCCTCAAGCTGCCTTCATCGCAGTTTGAGGCCTCTTCAAATAGCTTGCTATAAGATAACCACAAATTTCACTGTACCAATTGGTGCATGTGACAATAAATGTCTCTTGTCTCTTGACTCTTGTTTAGATACAAAAAGCTGGAGTAACTCAGCAGGACCGGCAGCATCTCTGGAGAGAAGGAATTGGTGACCTTTTTAGGTCGAGACCCATCTTCAGACTAGTCAGGGGAAAGGGAAACGAGATATAGATGGTGATGTGGAGAGATAAAGAGAGAGATGCAAAAAGTAATGGTGATAAAGGAAACATGCCATTGTTAGCTGTTTGTTGAGTGAAAACAGGAAGCTAGTGCGACTTGGATAGGGAAGGGATGGAGAGAGAGGGAACTCCGTCCGGGGTTACCGGAGATGCTGCCTGTCCCGCTGAGTTCCTCCAGCTTTTTGTGTCTATCTTCAGTTTAAACCAGCATCTGCAGTTCCTTCCGACACAATAAGATATTGATTTTAATTAGATTATTGCCATATATACTGGGTTGCAATGAAATTACTTGTTCACATGCAGCTCCAAGAATAAACAGTATATTGTAATGATAGATACAATAATAAGTAAAACAACTGAAGCAGAACAGCAGAATGGTGCAAAGATTGGAGTGCGATCCGAAATGGTACAAATAATAACAAATACTTAAGTACAATAATGTAAAAACCGAGTGAGATAGTAATATGAGTTAGAGCAGCACCTCTAACAAATGGGGTGTGAAAGAGATGATTAATTCAGGAGTCTGATGGCCATGTGGAAGCAGTTGTTCTTAAATCTGATTTCTGAGCTCTCAGGTTCCTGTACCCCCTCTGAGAATGGAGAAGACAGAAAAGGGAGTGGCCTGTCCTTGTCGATACTTTCAGCCCTGCTGGTGTAACCCACCGTGAAGATGAACTGCATGGAAGGAAATAACAAACCCGTCTGTGTTCACCATGCACTGCAGATTTAGGCAGTTAACAGCAGAGCAGTGGCTATACGGGGCTGACATGCAACCCATCAACACATATTCTTTAGCATTCCATAGAGGTTCAAGAGAATCCATAAGGACTGCCGATTCTTCTCAGACACCAAAGGAAGTAATTACCCTGATCCCCTTTCTTGATCATCCATCAGTGTCACAAGATCAGGTGAGGTTGCTGGTGATGTGAATGCCAAGAAACCTGAAACTATAGACCATCACTGCAGTAGCTCCCTTGATAAGAACAGGGTTATGTTCACCCAGAGGCTTCCATAGGTCAACAACCAATTATTTTGTCTTGTGATGTTACGGGCTCGTTTGTTGTCCTTGTGCTACAACTCAAGACTCCCAATCTTTTTCCTGTACTTCGTCTCATCTTTGTTGTTGATCTGGCCGACAACAGTAGTATCTTTGGCAAAGACAAAGATCATTTCGGAGCTTGAGTCGTCACTGCACTTGGCACACAGTCATGAGTTTACAGGTTGTTTTGCAATTATATATTGCCGTTCCTTAAAAATGAGATACAAGAAAAATCACAATATATAAACAACTGAGTGAATGGTGAAAACAGTGCAATGGGCTAGAGTGTTTCTGACTTGCAAAAGTAAAGTCATTTTTCTCACATTTTCAAAAAAAAATCTTTTTAATAGCTACAAGTTTATTCTTGGTACTGCAAGCCAAACATATTGAAGACTGATTGTTTAAGTTAGTATCATAACACAGTGTCAATAGAAGTGTTTTGTGTTATTTTCACTGGTCACCAGCAGGGAAACAGATAGACTGTGTTTGAAAGAAAAAATAGTGTCTGATTGCTGCATGGATGTTACATAGAAACAGTTTATTTTCCCTAGTTTTCGTTCAAACTTGTTTTTGAATGACAAATAAAAAAATTCAATTCAGATTGCTTTTTATCTGCTTGTCAATTTTCAAAGTAACTTTGAAATGGGTCTCTCGTTCTTGATGGAAACCGCATTGTAACTAATCCGGTCCACATAAAACAAATAGTAATCCCGATTCATCAATTGTGTTACATCCAATTCAAATCATGATAACACGCATTGCAGCAGAACCACCTGCACAGGGAGTAGATGAGGGAACTGAGCACACGACCCTGAGAAGCACCAGTGTTGGATGAGAGGGTGGAGAAAATGTTAGGATCTACTAAGGACTGCTTGACAGGAAAATCAAAAGCCAGTTGCAGATGAGCTTATTTGGTACGATGTTGATGGCTGAGCTGTCAATGAATGAAGCACTTGATATAGGTATCTAGGTGACCCAGAGCTGGATATGGTGCAAAGGAGATGGCATCCCTGTAGTCCTACTTTTCCTGTTTGTACATTGTAAGTGATCTAAATTGTACAGGAGACCAGTATAGATGTGGGCCATAACCAATCGTTCATAGCATTTCATAATGGTAAATGTTAGTGACTGGATGGTAGTCATTGAGACAGGTCATTTTACTTTTCTTGGGGACTGGAATGATGGAGCTCTATGATGGGCGGCACGTTGGCGCTGCGGTAGAGTTGATGCCCTACAGTGCTTGCAGCGCCGGAGCCCCGGGTTTGATTCCGACCATGGGTGCTGTCTGTACGGAGTTTGTATGTTCTCTCATGACCTGCGTTGGTTTTCTCAGAGATCTTCAATATCCTCCCACACTCCAAAGAAATACAGGTATGTAGGCAAATTGGCTTGGTAAATGTAAATGTTGTCCCTAGTGTATGTAGGATAGTGTTAATGTGCGGGGATCATTGGTCAGCGTGGACCCAATGGGCCGAAGGGCCTGTTTCCATGCTGTATCTCTAAACTAAACTAGACTACTTGCAGCACAAGAAAACAAGAAAAATTGCGATTTACCTTCCCTTGACTTAGCTGTGGAAATCTTTTCACATAGAAAACAGATGAAATCATGTGCAAGCGTATATTTCATAATTTGCTGAATTACACATTCCTTTATTTAGTTGGATGTAATGGGAAGTATTTCAAACATCCCTCTATCAGATCTCCATTCCATTCTCCACAGAAAACATAAACAGACCAGTCATCTTCCAAAGACCTCAGAATCACTGGACTGCAATGTTCATGCTTCACTGATCAACAGACATAATTGCTCCTCTCCTCTGCTGCCAACACTGGACCAAGACCATTCCTATTGACTACAAACTAATTATAACTATTTTTTTTAAGACATTTTGTTTTTGATGTTCTGCACTGAATCAGCACCATCAAACACATAAGCACCACTATATTCATACACAAGGGAAAAATCTGGCAAAGGGCAGTTTCTTCAGAGTATCTGCCAAACTTTTGTGTTCATTAACTCAGGCCCATTATGCTAGGGCTTGAGTTTCTGAGGTAGTAAACTGTGAAACACCAGTTCCAGCAACTTGGAATGTTTATTTCATTTCAGCTCTTGCCATCAGTAAGTGCATAATTTGTGCTCGTTCCCAGAATCTTAATCTGATGCCGGGTGAAGTTTGATGAGTCCAATTATACTCCTTTGTGATTTCATTAAAGTAGGATTAAGCACATGGAAGAAAAATAAGTATGTAAGATTATTTTTAAGGGCATGTACTGTAATTGCAATGCATTTTTCTGGAAAGGACATCAAGACCAGACTTCAATGGATAAAAAGTGATGATCTATAATCTGATGCCTCAGGATAAACATTTTATAAGTGGTAAAGAATAAAGTGGTGAGACTCGGAATTTTGTCAACATCAATTGAGTCTAAATTATGGGAAGTCTTCGGACTTATTAAAGGAAGGCAGATTAATATCTGTACAGACTAAAAGCATTTTCAACTATTGAAACAATATCATTGAGGGTTAGTTAATACTTCACAGTCAGCTTCACAAATTGAAAATAGGGATAAATGCTGGATACAGTTAAAAGGAATCAAGAGAGAATATTTGAAAATGCTTCGAAGATCGAACAGTAAAGATGTTAAGATCATAGGGATGACTTTTATTCGGAGACCATGAGGATAAACGTTTTATATGTGCACCATGCCTAATATTTTTAAAGTCTCCTTAAAGGCAGAGATTGATGACAGTAAGTACTTCAACTCAATCTAATCATTCAATGGATGTGGGCTTCACAGGCTGAGCAAACATTTAATTGCTCGTACCCAGTTGCCCTTTGAGAAGATAGTGGTGACCTGCCCTCTTAAATTGCTGCAGCTCTTGAAGTCTAGTACATACACAGTGCCATATGGAAGGACTGGGATTTTGACCCAGTGATGGTGGAGAAATGAAGATACATTTCCTAGACAGGATGGTGTGTGGTTTGGAGGGAACTTCCAGATGTTGGTGTTCCCATGTTTTTGTCCCATTGACCTTCTATCCTGTGAAGGTTTGGAAAGTCGAACGACTCTTGGTGAGTTGCTGCATCCTGTAGATAGTTCATACTCTATTACTACTGTGATAGAGTGAGTGAATGGTTGTGGACCCTCTACCTAAGGATATGATTCATGGGATTATATTTCAATTAGTTTCATGCTAGGAGTTTGAAAACGGTCATGAATAGTTACAGAATGGTATCAATTTTCATCTGAACTGCATATAAGCGGCAAGGAATAATTTCCAATTGTTCAAACCAATGTGACAATATATATTATTCATCAAATGACTAGTCAGTAATGCTGCCTCACCCGCTGAGTTTCTCCAGCATTTTTGTCTACCTTCAATTTTCCAGCATCTGCAGTTCCTTCTTAAACATCCAGTGGTCATAGAAACATAGAAACATAGAAAATAGGTGCAGGAGTAGGCCATTCGGCCGTTCGAGCCCGTCCCGCCATTCAGTATGATCATGGCTGATCATCCAACTCAGTATCCCATCCCTGCCTTCTCTACATACCCCCTGATCCCTTTAGCCACAAAGGCCACATCTAACTCCCTCTTAAATATAGCCAATGAACTGGCCTCAACTACCTTCTGTGGCAGAGAGTTCCAGAGATTCACCACTCTCTGTGTGAAAAATGTTTTTCTCATCTCGGTCCTAAAGGATTTCCGCTTTATCCTTAAACTGTGACCCCTTGTCCTGGACTTCCCCAACATCGGGAATAATCTTTCTGCATCTAGCCTGTCCAACCCCTTAAGAATTTTGTAAGTCTCTATAAGATCCCCCCTCAAACTTCTAAACTCTAGCGTGTACAAGCCGAGTCTATCCAGTCTTTCTTCATATGAAAGTCCTGCCATCCCAGGAATCAGTCTGGTGAACCTTCTCTGTACTCCCTCTATGGCAAGAATGTCTTTCCTCATCATTTACTTGGATATAAGTGATAGAATTGTAGTGAAGTTAAGTGAATATTTGGCTGCCATGCGAGCACTTTGATAAATGGTGAAGCTATTGAGATGTGAGCAGTTTTGGACCCCATATCTGAGGAAGGAAGTGTTGGAGAGGGCCCAGAGGTAGGGTTGCCAACTGTCCCGTATTAACCGGGACATTCTGTATTTTGGGCTAAATTGGTTTGTCCCGTACAGGACCACCCTTGTCCCGTATTTGGCTGCTGTAACTCGGGTTGAGGGGACTGACGGGTCAGAGCATGGCATCCGGCTCTGCCTCACCCGTCCCGACATAGTGCAGCAGCAGCAGCGCCTCGCCCTTGGCCTCATCGGTCATCAGCACGGCCAGCTGTCCGACCTTCGGACCTTCGTTTACCGCCGACACTGCCACCCCCTCCTTCTCATGGCCAATCATTGGTTCATGAGTTGGACGGGGTGCCGGACTTTGCGTGCGACATCACGCGGGCCAAAACTCCTCAGCTGGCCCGCCCGCTGGGCTTTGTGTGCAGTCCAGCACCCGGGCCAACTCATCATTCACCCGGCCACAGCCGATCCGGTCAACGAATTGCCGTCGGGAATTTGTCCCATATTCTGACCTATTATAAATAAACTTGCTTGCTTGCTTGCTTTTGCCCCTTATTTGGGAGTGAGAAAGTTGGCAACATTACCCAGAGGAGATTTGTGAGAATGATACCGTGGGTGATGTGTTATTGTGTGCAGAGTGTTTGAAGGCTCAGGGCCTGTACTCGCTGGAGTTGAGAAGGACGAGTGGGTTCTCATTGAAACGTACCAAATAATAAAACGGCTGGATAGAGTGGAAACGGAGAGGGTGATTCTAGTAATGGGAGAGTCAAGGGCCAGAGGGAACAGCCTTAGAATTACAGGACATACCTTTAGAATGGAAATGAGGATGAATTTATTTAGCCAGAGGATGGTGAATCTGTTGAATTCATTGCCACAGACGGGGGTGGAGGGCAAGTTATTGGATATTTTTATTGCTGAGATGGCGGTATCAAAGGTTATGGGAAGAAGGCAGGAGAATGGGGTTGAGAGAAATAAATACATCAGCCATGAAAGAATGGCAGAGCAGACTCGATGGGCTGAATTGCCTAATTCTACTCCAATGTGTTATGAACTCTTATGTTGGGAGCTTTGCATGTCTCTTTTGGTATGCTAAAATCTATGATGAAGATAATTCCAATGATATTTTATACTTTGCTGTTCAAACTCAGTGTTTAATAGGATAAATTGAAACAAGGAATACCAGATGGAATTTCATGTAGAAAAATGTCCCCCTAATTCGTGAGCAGGATACTTGTTTCATTTGTTCAAATATATTATCTCTTATTGGAGGATGTGTACTTTCTGTTTTTAACATTACTATTTTTGTACATTTTCAGCATTCAGACACAATGAATGCCCCGATCCAGGAGTTCCAGTGAATGGGAGACGTTTTGGGGAAAGTCTTCAGCTGGGAAGCACTGTATCCTTTCTCTGTGAGGAAGGATTTCTCAAGACGCATGGATCAGAAACTATCTCCTGTATCCTGAAAGATGGAAATGTGGTCTGGAACAATGCTGTACCACTATGTGAAGGTAATCTAGTTTAGGGACAATATGTTTAATAATCAGAAGAATGCAATTCTGTGGGATTGTAGCCTGGATGAGTTATTTCTACTTTTGTTGGTATGATCTGAACTTTATAGTTAAATCATTTAATACTTATTTCAATAGAGGAAACATAGAATCGTTGTATAATTGTACTAAGATATAAAAATAAAATTCAGCCTGTTCATGCCTTTATATACCAATTTTAACAAAAGGGTTCACAGAAAAGTAGTAATATGTGTAAAATAAAAGCTTTGTCTCAGTTAGTTTAAACCTTGGTGGAATATTTTCAACAGTGATTTTGTTGATGAGAGGTAAAGACATCAGTATTATTGGGAAAATTCAGGTTTATTGTGTGTCAGGGGTTATGGGGAGAAGGCAGGAGAATGGGATTAGGAGGTAGAGATAGATCAGCCATGATTGAATGATGGAGTTGACAATGGGTTGAATGACCTAATTTTGCTCCTATCACTTATGACCTTACTGATATGAATCCCTAAGAAAATCTCCTCACAGTTTGTGAAGTAGAGTGCAAAGAAAATGCTATTATTGCTGTGATTTATAATGTCAACTATGAATTATATATTTTACCTCTGGCACCATAATGCCTATTATTTTTAATAATTACTATTTTGGCCTCGTAGTTGCTTTTGGCCTGATGTAGGGATATTTATTTATAACAGTTGAGGTAAAATAAAACAATAATGTGTCCAAAGAGTGCAATCTTTTTTTTAATGGTTAAATCTACTTTTAACAGCAAAGAGCATGTCAGTACATCAGGGGGAATTGATTATTGGAGTGTTACTAACAGACAGTTTTGATGAAATTGAGGATGTGTAAATAAGTGTGCATGGGTGCATGTGCTTTGACAAGAAGATTGAGACCTCAGAATAGTTATCTAAACTGTGCAAAGCGTAATGTTATTCAGTTAAAATTGTGCGGGTAACTTGAGACTGCATGCACACAAAATAAATGGCAACCTAGACACTGCTTGCTTCCTGTGGATAAACTGCAATGGATTTTTTTATAAGTTAAATTAATGCACTGAACAATATTAGGCAAATGAGATAAACACATTTCAAAGGAGCCCCCACTGTTCCTTTTGAGTTGAACAGCAGAAAATAAGTGTTCCAACCTTCACTGTAGGATTTATCTTTTTGCAAGCTTAGTAAACTTGAGATAATGAAAGTGTCGGATTACTTGTACTCATTGTAAGCATGCTTTATTTTTGCCAAGTAATAATTGCATCCTGTGAAGGAGACTTACACAAACTGAGTTCCATGTACTGGTCTAAATATAATCCTATCTCTCCATGTATGTGGGCTTTGGTTTGTAGGCATAGTTTTATTTTTACATGCCCTGAAAAGAATGACCATGAAGCTGATTTGAATTTAAAGACCCAAACTTGGCCATTGTGTTAATTTGCTAAGGAACAACTAACTCAGCAAGATTCGAGTCTGTGATTAAATGTAGTCCGTCTGCACCTCCTTTTGGGTGGAGTGACTTAATAGCATTTATGTATCTCTAAAACTAAACTTCAGTGGTCCAATGGTAGATATATTTGGAAGATATAGGCTGCAAAAAATTCCATGAGAGTTCAAGCGGGCATTTCTGTTCAATCTTTAGTGTGGCACATTGGCTCAATGGTAGAATTGCTGCCTTACAGCCCCAGATACCTTGATTCAATCATGACCGCGGTTCAATCATGTCTGTATAAAGTTTGTATGTTCTCCCTGTAACCGCATGGGTTTTCTCTGGGTGCTCTGGTTTCCTCCCACACTCTAAAGATGTGCTGGTTTGTAGGTTAAATGGCTGCAGTAAAATTGTCCCGAGTGTATAGGATAGTGCTGGTGTACAGGGACATCGCTGGTCGATGTGAACTCGGTGGGCACTGTTTCCACACTCTATCTCTAAAGTCTAAAGTCTCAGAGATAGGGAAACTTTCAGAAATAATAATCAGAGATGGAACCATCAGCCATTTTTGCAAGTGTGGTTTCATTAGGAAATGGCAGCAAGGACTTGTTCGAGAAAACCATGCTTAAATCACATTTTAATGTTTTGGTGATGTAACACAGAAGGATTTATGAGGGTAAAGCAGTATGTAAGTATATGCATTTTCAAAAGATGTTTGATAAAATACCAAATAGTAGACTTGTAATCAAAATCAGAGTTCATGGAACAAATAGATAGAACATTGGCTCAGTGACATGAAACAGAGAATTTGGTGAATAGTTGTTTCCTAGATATGGGAGAACTGTACTGTGGAATTCCCTAAAGTTCAGTAGCCAAACCACTGCATTACTTTACATTAATGTCTCAGGCGTGGTTGTACAAAATGGTGCTGAGAAAAGAGAAAATAATATTCGTAGCACTAGGGAAATGTTGGGTGAATGAAAGCAGATGAATTGCTCTTGGATATAGCTGGAACAGTAACAATGGGCCGAACAACATTAATTATCATATTAACATTTCACTAATTATGTGGCAAAATGGTCTGGTTTATTCAAATCTGTTTCATGAAGCATTGGTGATTGCCAAGTTAGTCAGTAAAAAGTAGCACTGCATATATTTAGGCATTTTGATTTGAAAATTATCTGGAAACGCAAGACATCACAGACTGACAATGTTTCAAGAAGGCTGATGTGAATGTGTATACTTAAAAAACACTCAATGGGGGTTCAATTGCTTTTAGTGAAATGTGCATATTTGTCTATGGATTTGAATTATCTGTCAGAGCTCACTTTCAGCTGAGAATTCATGTTTCAACATTGCTCATTGATTATTTCCATGTAAAATATTTCTACTATATTTATTACTATGGTTTCTGAAGATTGTAAAACTCCAGATTATGTATTGTTATCAGAAAACAGCAAATGTCTGTTTTCCATTATCTATCTATTTGAAGGCCCTCATTTTGCATTAGTGTCAGTTGTTTTACCATTTATCCCCACTAAAGTATTGAAGCTAACAATAATTGCATGAAGTGGAAGATTGCTACATAACAGTCAGGGATATACTGCAGACTCATTTGGAAATTGCCCAGTTAATTTAAAATTTATGTGAGCCATCTAAAGCTGAAATTACAAGAGACCATTAGGTCCATTGTATCCATTTTACTTAGGCTAATCCCACAATCAAGTTTCGGATTAGTTTATTGTCACGTGTACGAAGGTACAGTGAAAAGCTTGAATTGCGTGCTATCCAGTCAATGAAAAGACATTACAATTGAGCCATTTACAGTGTATTGATACATGATAAGGGAATAATGTTTAGTGCAAGGTAAAGCCAGCAAAGTCCAATCAAGGATAGTCCGAGGGTCACGAATGAGGTTTAGTTTAGTTTAGTTTGGAGATACAGTGCGGAAACAGGCCCTTCGACCCACCGAGTCCATGCCGACCAACAATCCCCGCACATTAACACTACCCTACACAAACTAGGGACAATTTTGTTACTTTTATACCAATCCAATTAACCTACAAACCTGTACGTCTTTAGAGTGTGGGATGAAACCGAAGATTTCAGAGAAAACCCACGCAGGTCACGGAGAGAACGTACAAACTCTGCACAGACAAGCTCCTGTAGTCAGGATCGAACCTGGGTCTCTGGCACTGTAAGGCAGTAGCCCTACCACTATGCCACTGTGCCGTAGATAGTAGTTCAGGACTGCTCTCTGGTCCATGGCTTTGAGATTATGGATAAACTTGCTTCGAACAAATTCAAACAAACACTGTTATCTTTTCACCTAAACCTGAAAATGAGAAAATAATCGGAATCTTACTAAGTGACTGAAATGGACCTCACTTTGTCTCTATTTTCCCACAGCGCCGTGTGGAGGTCACCTGACTGCTCCAAGTGGAATGATATTATCTCCAGGTTGGCCAGGGTTTTACAAGGATTCTCTGAACTGTGTGTGGGTGATTGAAGCTGAACCAGGATACCCTATCAAAATAACCTTTGACAGGTGCTTTTTCCAGCTATTAACTATCAATCAGCCTTGAATGTATATTAATATGTGGTGTGGTAGTGGTTATGTTATAAACTGTAATAATCCAAAGGATGTCCATGTCATATTTTGTGATATTTGGATCTTGGCTACACTCAACAGAGTGTGACATTTATTTAGTAGCTTTCTTTCCACTTTTTACCCTTGTCCTGTGTATTATGTTAAGGGAAAACAGTTAGCAAAAGCGGTTCACTACATCCTTCTCAATGGCAATTAGGAGTGGTCATTAAATACCAGCAATACCCAGATGCCAAAAACAAATGTTAATAAAAGCGAAGGCAAAAGATTTGATCCAACTCCAAAGCTGCTGAGAGACTGATAATGCTCTCCCCTCACCTCCCCACTACCATTTCAAGCAAATGAGAAAAATCATTAGATTGTGATGGATGATAATGTGCCAAAGCTTCCCTTTGAAGGCAAATACTTATGGGGATGATGTTATTAATTCTGCACAACGTATTGAAAAGCCTGAGCATCAATAGATTGCAGCCACAAGTGTGACTATTTTCCAAAAAAAACAACAAGAAAATGCATTTCACTATATTCAAAGAATTTTCTGGATAATTGAAAGATAAAAGGCTCTTCCAACAGGTCTCACAGACAAGTTTTCAGTCGAATTTCGACATCAGACAGAACCAGCACCTAATTAGCTTTGTACTGTCATGTTAAAGTTGCACCAGACTTTTCTGTCTTCCAACTGTTTGAACGTGGTAGGAATCCTCACAGCCTAATTCAGCACTGTGATATTCTAAACAGCATTACATTAACCTGCACTCCAGTGTGTCTGATAACATGGAACACAGAGTATGGAGCATAGAACAGTGCAACACCGGAACAGGCCCTTCTGTCCACAGTGTCTGTGCCAGACATGATACAAGACCAACTCCCACTTGCCTGCACATAATCCATATTCCTCCACTCCTATAATATCTATATGCCTATCCAAAAGTCTTTCAAATGGCATTATCCTATTTGCCAAAACCTCCAACCCCGGCAATGCATTCTAGGCACTCACCACTGTCTGTGTAAAAAATAAAATGCCCCACATATCTCCTTTCAACTTTGCCCCTCTAAACTCCAGTGTTTGTGTTTTCCCACCGTGGGTAAAAGGTTCTGACTACCCACCCTATCTATGCCGTTGATAATTTTATATGCTTCAATTGTGCCTCCCCACAACCTTCGGCATTCGAGAGAAAACAATCCAAGTCTGTCCAACCTCTCCCTGCAGCTAATACCCCCAAATCCAGGCATCATTCTGGTAAAGCTTCTCTGCATCCTTACAAAGAGTTAAAAAAAATTAGTTGTTTACTATTTTTAATTATTTTTATAAGTCTCAGAATGTCAAAACAGTTTAGGATGCCCTGCCTTACAGTTGGTAAACCTAGGGGTGGAACTTCGGCAGCTGTCAAAGTTGTTACGCCGCCTTTGGGGGGAACATTTCCAAACCAATTCCAGAGGCCCCACTGCTACGCAGAGACAAGCGTTGGAATTCAGGAATGGTTTGTCCTGGGGGGATCGGGCAACTGTGCAGCACAGTGGCACAGCTAGAAGGGCTGTTGTCTTGAACCCCAGAGGCCTCGGGTTCAATCCTGAACTCGGGTGCCGTTTGTGTGGAATTTGTACAATCTCCCTGCGACTGTGTGGGTTTCCTCTGGGTGCTCCGGTTTCTTCCCATGTAGCAGGAAGGTTAATTGCCTGCTGTATATTGTTCCTGGTGCATAGATCAGTGGTGGAATCACCCCTACATTGTTCTTCACTTCCTTGATCCAATCCCAATCAAGACCCCATCTCCGTGATCCTGACGATGGTTTAGACTCCCAATATATTAACCTCATTGGTTTTACTGAAGATTTTCCTCTCAAGCTTTGCCTTGCCCTGTATATTATGTTAAGGGAAAACAGTTCACAAAAGCGGTTCACTACATCCTTCTCAATGGCAATTAGGGGTGGTCATTAAATACCAGCAAAACCCAGATGCGAAAAAAAAAGTTAATAAAAGCGAAGGCAAAAGATTTGATCCAACTCCAAAGCTCCACAGGACAAGGATAATGCATTGGCATTGTACATGGTGGATACTTTGAGGAGCCATTCAATAAAACTGCTCAATGTTGCAATGATAGATTTGTAACTAAAATGATCATTGTTCTAGCAGGTTTCTCCCATACCAATGCATCTATGGCCCAAAATCTATTTCAAACAAAATGTGCTGCATGTACGTAAATGTATGAGGACAGAAAAACAGAACTACACAGTGATGAATTAACCTTCAATTCAACAATCCTTTTTATATCTATTTTTTTCAAAGATTTTGTCAATTGCACATGACTCAATTACCGTATATCCCGGTAATGAAGACGCAGCTGCGTCGAAGACGCAACTCCATTTTGAGTCGCAAAATTTTGAAAAATAAAAGACAGACCGTGCTGGCGGTCATTTCCATTCGCAGCCATTCCCAGTGCAAACCACAGATAATGTATACACCGGTGCGGTAATAAAAATAATACAGCGTTTAGAATAAAATAACATTTAATTGTGCACGGAACAAAGATTACATAAACGTAAATCATTCTAATCTTCCAATCCGAAAAATTCACTACTGTCATCCGAAACTTCAAAGCATAATATTGGTAATTCATCGGGGTCATCACTGTTGTTCGACAATTTACAGAGTTAAACTACTTAAACAGAATTTACACAGCTCCTACCTAGACCAGGTGTTTGAAATGGCGAAAATCCCCGTACAAATGCATTTCACTTTTGATTGGATTGCCGTTTAGTACTGAAACACTTCCTATAGGCCAGGGGTGTCAAACTCGTGGGTCACAACCGATCCGCGAAGGAGTCCGATCCGGCCCGCAGGATGATTTCCCCGATGCCAGAGCGGGCATGAAGTTACATTTTGCCCATGAGGTAAAATTAGTTTAACACATCTTCTTCGGCCTCCAAGACGCAGGTAATTTTTCGGGCCTTATTTTAGGGTAAAAAATAGCGTCTTCATTGCCAGGAAATACGGTAACTCAAAACTAACTATTTCAAATCTTGCTTTGGTGGTACTATTAATGTGCTTGGGTCCAGGACTACCAACTTCAGCAGTTACATTACTCAAGGGTCTCAACCCAAAATGTTACCTGCTCATTTTCTCCAAAGATGCTGCTTGACCCGTTGAGTTATTCCAGCTTTTTGTGTCTATCCTCTAATATACTCATTCTTTTTCCAGATTTAAAACCGAAGTCAACTATGACACCTTGGAGGTCCGAGATGGAAGATCATACTCTTCACCGCTCATTGGACTCTACCATGGTACACAAGTACCTCAGTTTCTGATCAGCACCAGCAACTATCTTTACCTCCTATTCTCTACTGACAAGAGCCACTCAGATGTAGGGTTCCAAATTCGGTTTGAAAGTAAGTTGCCTAGCTTTTTGGTTTGTATCTATGGATCCTAGATGAGGACAGCCATCAGTGCTTTCACAAATATGCTGATCACAGATGTGGCCTCAGCAGACAATAATGCCTTAATGATCAATTAATGCTTTGGTTTTACCAAGGAAACATTCTCATGCATTGATTATATTCATGAATATCTACCCTGGTGTGATTTGATGTGAGTACAGATAGTGGTCCTATCCACGTATTCCATAGTTGCCTTGTTGTGGGAACTGGTTATTATAATCCATTTACATGCAGTTCTGATGAAAGGAAATTAACTGATGGGAACCAAGCGCCTATTGAAAGAAAGATGCTGCAGCATTGGAAAGCTTTCAGAAACACTAGGATGCTGGCATAGCTCAAACTGCTGAGGCCAACTATGAAACTGTATTGGAGAATGGTGGTGGAGGCACAAAATATCTTCAAAGTGATGATAATATAGCGAAGCATTAATTAAAAAATATATTAACCTGAGCACAAAAGAAAGATGAGCATCCTGTGAGCTAAATCTTACGCATGGTAAAGATGAACCACCAATTCTCTTTTTTATTGCAATTTACCATTCCAAACCTGCTCCATCACTATCACATTTTTACAATCAGCACAATAATAACACATTACATTAACTTCAACATAAGATCATATACAGGCCTACCATTTCCAGTGTTACAATGAAAATAAATTGCCACTGTTTCTAAATAGATTATTTTGTTTCACCATTTACATGTAAAAGGTCTGCCAGACTGTGGACTACTGTAGTCTTAATGTAATGACAGATGCGCACATATCATTATCGTTTAGACTGAGGGAAACACTGATTGTATCACATTTACACCTCCCATGTGTCCTAAGAAAAGGTTTGCTTCTCATTACAACTATTTTTACAACTTGCATGACATCTCTCTAAAGTCCAAAGACTAAGGTCTAACAATCCAGTTGGTAAGTTTCATACCCATTTATTTCTGGTATTTCTTCCACTTTATCAGATTTTAAATATCGCGTTTCAATATTGACAATGGTGAGAATTATGTTTATTACCATGGCTGACAGGTAATTAACTTCACCGATGACCCTTGTTGAAATTTTTGCAGTTGCCACCATGCCTTTATATAAGTAATCATCTCTCAGATCACACTTATTAACTTAAGTTTGGGACCGCCATAGAGAAGATTAACTTGTTTGTTCCTCTCGTCAGTATACTCTTGCACACTGAGAATTCAGATGGACAGGTACATAGATGGGGAAGGGTTAGAGAGATATGTGTCAAACACTAGGTGGGACTAGTGTAGATGGGGCATTTTGGTTGGTAATGGCAAGTTGGGTTAAAGGCCCTGTTTTGTTGTTGCATGACTCTATTACAAGCCTCCACAACTATCAGGGAACCTCGTTTCTGGGTACAAGTCATGGTTCATTAGCTACTAACTCATTAGAGTGTAGATAAATAACTTTCACTTTTTGACCCTGTTCAAGATGATATTGAAAGACTTCTTGTCACCATATTTTCCCTATCTGCTGGACATTATGTGAGGAATATAATGCACAATTATTTTTATTTGATGCGAGATAAAGGTTCTTACTGCAACTTCTGAAAACCGACACCAGCTCTGAGACCCAGCCATCTTGGTGGTTACAAAATCCAAGAGAGAACGAGACCAGTTCCTTGCCTCAGTGAACCTCCCTGTTCTGATTGTCAATCAGTCTTTGCATTTAACCCGCTACATGAGACATGAAGAAACTTCCCTGACATGCTGTCTCTGCATCTGTCATCTTTGGTCCTTGATATCTGTAATGAATGTCATATGCTGCATGACAAGAGATGTGCGCAGTTTGGTCTGTGCTTGTCCTTCAGAGGAATTTATTTGATAAATCAAAAATAATGGGCAGCATCAGATCTAATAACCTCATAGTGTATCATTCTGGTCCTCTCTGCTACCATGACAACCACCCGTATCTTTAAATAGCTCATCTCAATTCAGGATTCAATGTAATATTTTAAAGGAATCATACAGAAACCATTCACCTCCGGACGAAAACTGAACAGAAATTTAGTTACATGTTTTTATTCCAGCATTGTACAATTGAAAATCACCTATTTCTGGAGTAAACCATTGCTGGTCACTGTGAAAATCTGACCGGGTGCTTCCTGGCTTTCAGGCATCAGTTACTGTTGCCTCTATCACCTGATTTTTCAATCAGTCACAAGCAGAATGATTTCCTTCCCAATGAAGTGCTCCGTATCAGGGAAGAGGGAACACTGTACACATTGTAGTTGAGGGCACCCACATTTGGACACTCAGAGCTAACACCAACCAGGACAACATGGACCACTCATTGCAGTACTAGACTGGGAGCTATGACATTAACTAATTATTTTTTATTATTCTTTCCACCTCCATCCTGAACTAACCACTCTTCATTAGGCTGCAACAACCCCAGTCTATGACCCCAGACTCTACATATCCCTCAACCATTTAGTTTAGTTTAGTTTAGTTTAGAGATACATCATGGACACAGGTCCTTCAGCCCACCAATCCCCACACATTAACACTACCCTACACACACTAGGGACAATTTTACATTCACACCAGGCCAAAGAACCTACAAACCTGTACGTCTTTGGAGGAAACCGAAGCTCTCGGAGAAATCCCACGCAGGTCACGGGGAGAACATACAAACTCCTTACAGTCAAGCATCCATAGTCAGGATAGAAAACGTGTCTCTGGCGCTGTAAGGCAGTAGCTCTACCGCTGTGTCACTGTGCCGCCCCTTCTCCATGTCCAATCCAATCTTAATTTAGAACCCAATACCACAAATATTTTTTTGTTTCTTTTCATTTTGTTCCTCTTCACACCAACTGCCATTCTTCCACTCACTTGCTCCCAATCCTACAATTAATTGGGATTCAATCACCACCTTCATATCACCCTGGCCAGATGCCCGGATCCCACCACAGTATTGGCCTTTACACCTAAGCCCCAGAAAATGGCAACAGCCAATGTCCTGTGTCAGGTCTTACTCCATACCCAATGTTCAGATCCAAGGCCAAGTCAATGGATATTTTTAAGGTGGAGATTGACAGATTCTTGATTAGTAATGGTGTCAGTGGTTACAGGGCGGAGGCAGGAGAATGGGGTTGAGATGGAAAGATCGATTGCCCATGATTGAATGGCGGAGTAGACTTGATGGGCCAAATGGCCTAATTCTGCTCCTACAACTTATGAATGTCACTGCTCACCACCCTTGGCACCACCACAACTACCCCTCTTCCACCACCACAATATTGGTTCTGATCAAAACTGTGGTCACCGACCTCTAAGTCTTGGCCTCAGGAAAGGACAGGATAATTTTAGTGACAGTGATGTGCAGCTGAAGTTTTCCATCTTGTGGTAATGCACAACTTGGTCTTTGGGAGCCACTGCTGCATATCCTGACGCATCTGTTAATAATGGTTGCTCTCCATTTACTAAATGGTAATTTCCTTTGGTTGATAAGAAATACCTATTTTGTTTATCGTGCCAAATGTAATATAGCGGTGGACAATAAGTTTAAATTATATGCAATCTCTTGTAGAAATTTACGTAAACAATCAGGGAAGACCAAGCTTCTGTTCAACGTCGCGTTTTGATAAGGGAATCTATTAAAAACGAATAGGAAATTACACTGTTGAAGAAAATCTTTATTCTTTCAACAGTCGCAGAGCTTTCAAAAGATCTTATCCACATGAGCAATAAAGGTGCCCCAGAGATTCTATTCTTGCAGTCACAATGTAAATCAACGAAAATAATTACTTTTACTTGCAATAAAGTGCAAAATGAGTTTATATAGATTTGTACTCAATTTTCCTTGAATGCCAGGCTTTTTAAGGCTATAATGAACATAATCATTTAAATCGGCAATAAAACCAACACAAGGAATGGACTATCACAACAGAGGAGCCAGACAGCATTGTCCGCACTATTGTGCTATCAAGGCTCAATCTGTAAATATATTTAAATCAGGCAAAGGCAAAATGGGACAAACACCAGAAATGTGAAATCAAACAAAAATACTGGAAATACAACAGTCTTTGCAGCATCTGTGGAGACATATGTAAAGCCAGAAGTTGCTGACCTCCAATTTCAATTTGGAAATGTTTCAGCGAGAGGGAGCGGAGGTGGAGAGACCAAATGGTTAGGTCCATGTATGGGCTGTAATTCTTGATTGGCAAAAGGAGATACAAAGATTAGTGAATATCAACTGGTATACAAACTCACTGTCTACTTATTATTCTATTCTCCTGTAGCAATTCAGAGGGCACTGCATAAGGAAAAAGACATAGGTTTAAGGTGAATGGGGAAAGATTTAATATGAATCCGAGGGGAGACTTTTTCACACAAAGGGTGGTGGGTGGATGGAACGAGCTGCTGGAGGAGGTAGTTGAGGCAGTGACAATTGCAACATTTAAAAACAATTAGACAGGTACTTGGATAGGACAGGTTTAGAGGGAAATATAGGCAGGTGGGACTAGTGTAGATGGGACAGGTTGGTCGTTGTGTGCAAGTTGGGGCAAAAGGCCTTTTTCACACTGTATGACTCTATGACTATGACATTTTAATCAAGAATTGGATTTTAAATGAGCTGTGCTATTTTGACAATTATATGATCCCCAATTATAGATTCAAGCATGTAAAATCAAGTACCAAGAAATTCAGTTGCACAATGCTGTATTTTTTTTCCTTTCCATTTATGAAGTAATTTGGAAAATTACTTGGAAATTTTTTTTTAAATGTTTCCTTGGTTGCTTATTGTGACACCAAAAAGGCTGAACAGCCATTTCTAACTCACGACAGAATACAACCTCAAACACCTCCCTTATTTCCCTGTCGTTCTGCAAGCTATTATCTCTCATATGCCCATTAATTTCTCAGGAATGACATGCAGTTTGTATTTCACCTACTGGCATATCTTTACAACATGGGGAGAAAATTGGAGCATTTAGTGGAAACTACATCCTGAACGCCCAAACTCAGGATCAAGTCTAGGTCGTGAAGCTGTGAAGTAGCACAGCTAACTGTTACCGTGTTTCTACCCTTCAGTGTGTGGGGCACAGGGAAGATGTCACTCCCCATGAAGCAGAACCCTTGAAGCACTGCAGTGGAGCATGGGCTATGTTGTTGTGCAGTCCCTAGACAACCAGCCCTTATTAGTGCAGCAATAAACAGGGACAACTGCATACAAGTGTAGCATCTACCTACAACTTCCCTTCACTTGCCTCAATTTCCAAGTGAATTCCCTATACCCCTGAACTGCGGTATACCCATCCCAACTCCATGAATCTTTATCTCTCCAGTCTATCTCCTAGCCTCCAATCCCTCATCACCCCCCAACAACTTTGCCACTGTCGAACCTGTTTCCTATTACCACAATGTTGCAACAGCAGTCCTTCCACTCACATATGGAAAGGTGCCAGTGATCTCTCCAACCATTCTCAGTCACAATTGAATTTCATGTCTTGTCCCATGAATTCTCCCACAGCCCTTTAGGCATTTGCTGTGAACAACTTGTGAATGCAAATAAGGTTAACCCACCAACCAAATTTATGGTATTTGTTTCAAAAGACTATGGCAGGATGTACTTTGATTACATAGAATGTAAAGATTTTTTTAATGCAACTATAAAGATATAACATTGACCTTTTCATCAAGGAATTAATAAAATAGGAGTTAATTTGATTGAAAGATAACGACCTGATCAAAAGTACAAAATTAATAGCATTTTTATGTTTCTACCAGAAAAACTACTTGGTTTTCAGGTAGAATCCTTCTTCAGCAGTGTCGTGTCCACAAACTCTTCAAACTTGCCTTTGTTTTGCAGTCATTCTCTCCATAAACAAGAGATGTATTTATATACAATTAGTTTGCCATCCTTCTCAAAATGCACTTTTATTGACAATACCCCATGTAAAGACATCAAAATAATTACTTTTTTAATAAAAAAAACCTCCTTATCATGTTCATTTGTTATGTTTTCAGGTGTTAAATTACAATCTGATTCTTGTTTGGATCCTGGAATTCCTGTAAATGGCCTGAGACATGGAAATCTCTTCTATATTGGATCTTCTGTGACCTTCGGTTGTGACTCGGGATACACCCTCAGTGATGATGAAGTGCTTGTTTGTGAACCCAATTACCAATGGAGTCGTGCTTTGCCCAGCTGTGAAGGTATTGCTTCCTTTTTCAGAGTTGCAGTGTGGGTTAGAATCTCAGCAAGCACTTTCACAATGGGTGTCATTCTTGGCTGGTTGCTTGGGAAGAGGGAAGACAGGGAGAAATGTTGGGTTGTAAATTTCACCACCTGCAAAACCGAAGGAATTATATTAATGGCATGGAAACAAATATATACAGATAAAACTATCCTCCTCTACTTATTGTATGAGTAATCTAATCACAAGGGACCAGACTTCGACAGACTGGATGGGAGGAAGTGATAGATTTGAATGATGGGAATTCAGGTGACTCTTTAAGAAAACCTCTTTAAAAATTCCACCTTTTTAAGTGGTTAAAAAAAAAAGGGAACAAGCTGCAATATTGTTTTTGAGCAAATAATCTCTAAATCTTTGAATTGATATATGGACTTTTCCTATGATGGGGAGAGAACTCTGAAATACATTGTCTGCATCTCTGGGCAATGTCTCTGAGGTGTTATTTATTGGTTTGACATTGGCAGAGATATTGCATTCCTTTCTGTTGTTAATAAAATCGCTCCTCTAGCAGGGAGGGATGAAATTCCTTTTTTTTCCCGCACTCTGATAAGATTTTTACGTTGAGATTGGTTACAATCAAACTAAGCAGCTCTTCATAAATTTCTCATTAAATGAATCTGTTGAATCTTATCGCTGACAAATTCTGAAAAGCACCTTTAAATAAGATATAAAGATTAGTAATAAAGTGTGAATACTAGTGAATTTAAAATGCCCAAAATATTATTATTTTTAAAAATTGTTTGTTATTGAACAAATCATTTGGGTTCATTGACTCGGTGATTTTACTCGCATTACCTGTTTATATCCAATGTAGCAATAACTTAAAATTAATCCACCTATAAGCCTCTGTTAGAAAACCTTTCCCACAGGAAGCATTAGTTTGCATGTAATGAAAATTCTGATTAAATCTTAAACTGACAAACTGTTCCAGTGAGATTATTGTATAAATGCTGTAGAGTATACCCCATCTGAGATCATTTTCATAGTTTAAAGCATTTAACCAGAGTTGCGTTGGTAAATAGGGAGCACTCTGAACTTGTTTCTCTTAATGTTTTAGCTTTGTGTGGAGGCTATATCCGTGGAACAAGTGGAACGATCCTGTCTCCTGGCTTTCCTGACTTTTATAGGAATTCCCTGAATTGCACTTGGACCGTGGAGACATCCCATGGCAAAGGTAACATTTACGTACTTTAGCATCCTCAGGAAAGTGTTAGGAAGTTAGAATTGAACTGCATTTCACAAAGCAAGATCCCATAGGATGTTAGAATTGACTGATGTCGTTACTATAATTTTAATGGTAAGATTGCTTCATTGAGATTTCTTTGTTGCTCTCTTTTTTCAAATGCATATTGACAATGCTCTTGTGTCTAACTAATTGGAGGGTGGATGCCATTTAACAAGTTGTCTATTGTAATTCAAAATATACCAAAATGCCCATAATCTGGCATTCTTGGGGTTTTGATGGATCAAGACGCAGATTTTCCAGACTATTGGATATTATTCCTGTTAATACCCGGTACATTCATAAAACAATCTATTTTTGGTGATGTGCAGTATCATAATACATTTCCCAGCAAATCCTTTATGTTTAAATGGAATCTAGGAAATTAAACCCTGGTTATTTTAAAGAGAATGAAGGAAATCTGGCCCCGGTGAGTATGGAGTGCAGGAATTGAGGCCTCGTTCAATGAAAGAGAGCACAGGAAGTGGTGTTCTGGCAAGTAGTAAGGCACTGTGGGAACCAGGGCCCAAAAGAATTGGAAGGCAGTGAAGCAAAACTTTACCTGATGATTCCAAGTCTGGGGATTTCAGAATGGGCAGTTATCAGAGTGTTGCTGTATTCAAAGAGGAAAAACAAATTTTCAAGTAAAAGCAGGAAAGTGAAGCTGTTGAGTCACTCAACCACAGTTCGGTTGATGTAGGCCGGTTCATAGATCCCTGTCTTCCCTTTCTGCAGTAAATAATCTCATCCTTGGTTTTGCTAACATTGAGAGCAAGAGTGTCGTTCTGGCAACTTTCAATTGGATTATCAATCCCTCTCCAGTACTATGACTCATTGTTACCAATTATTTGGCTAATGAAGGCGGTATTATTGCTGAATTTAAAGATGACATTGGAGCAGTTTCTGGCTGTACAGTCATGTGCATATGGGTAGAGTAGAGCAGGGGACTGAGTACGCAGCCTTCAGGTGCTCCTGTGTTGATGGCTATTGAGGAAGAGTTGTTGCCGATTTGTACTGATTGTTGTGTGCTGATGAGGAAATAGAGGTTTCAATTACATTGAAATGAACAGAGATACACTTCTCTGATGTTTGACAATGGCTTTGAAGGGAATGATGGTGTTGAACACCAAGATGAAGAACAGCCTTATGCACATGTATATATTGTTCAGATTATCCAGTGCAGAATGGAGTGCCAGCAATATCACATCCCCTGTTGATCTGTTGTGACGGTAGGAAATTGTAATGGCTCCAGGCCCTCATTAAGACAGGAGTTGATATGCTTCAGAACAACCTCTCTGTGGTGTGTCCATAGGAAGTTGCCACTGTGAAACACAGTCCTTTTAGGTAATTAGTTAATTTCCATGGAGAAAATCTAAAGTGAAATTACTTATACACAGAGAATAACACTGCCTTAAAGAGCTAGTTGTTTTAGTGTCAAGAGTGGAAAGAAAGTGAACTAGAGTCATACAGTGTGGAAACAGGCTCTTCGGCCCAACTTGCCCACGCTAACCAACATGTCCCAGCTACACTAGTCCCACCTGCCAGCATATGGTCCATATCCATTCAAACCTGTCCTATCCATGAACTGTGGAAACAAAAAGCATGATCTGTAACAGCAATTATATACATATAACCAAGAAAGATCCTGCCAAGTCTTCAACAGAACTCCATCCAGCTTTGCCTGGTAGAAACTGAGTATTTTTTACCAATTGGTCCAGGATTTAATTTGTTTATCTTTTGTACTTAGAAACCCTGAATGCTTATTCCTATTGGAAAGGCATCTATTGAAAGTATTTCCGGAACATTGATTGCAATTTGTTTGTGGCTAAAGCGACACCATTAATGCCATTGAATTTCAATTTAGAATATACTAGACTAAGTGGGACCCATTGAGTCCCAGTCACACGGGAGGCCTGGTCCCCCAACGCAACCCGTTCCCCAATGCAATATTCCACCACTCACCCTTTCCCCAATGCAACCCGTCTCCGCAACGCAATATTACACCATTCATGCATAGCCCCCAACTGCGCAAGCATGCCTCATTTCCCCTCATCCCCAGCACTCCCTCCCCCTCCCCCTCCACCCTCCCACCTCTCTCCCTCCTCTTCCCCTCCCCCAATCCCTCCCTTACCTCTCCCTCTCTCTCCTCTCTCCTTTCCCCTACCCACATTCACTCCCTCCCTCCCTCCCTCCCATAGGTGCAGGAGTAGGCCATTCGGCCCTTCGAACCAGCACCACCATTCAATATGATCATGCCAGATCATCCACAATCAGCACCCTGTTCCTGCCATCTCTCCATATCCCCTGACTCTGATATCTTTAAGAGCTCTATCTAGATGTAACAAGTAGAATGGATAAGGGAGACGCAGAGGATTTGGTGTATCTGCCTTTTCAAAAAGCCTTTGACAAGGTCCCACACAAGATATTAGTGTGCAAAATTAGAGCACATGGTATTGGTGTAGGGTATTGACAGATACAGCAGGCAGTGAAGAAAGCCAATGGCATGTTGACCTTCATTGTGAGAGGATTTGAGTTTAGGAGCAAAGCGGTCTTTCTGCAGTTGTACAGGGCCCTGGTGAGACCGCACCTGGAGTATTGTGTGCAATTTTAGTCTCCTAATTTCATTGCTATTGACGGAGTGCAGCTTAGGTTCACCAGGTTAATTCGTGGGATTGTTGGACTGACATATGATGGAAAAATGGGCCCAACTGGGCTTGTATTCACTGGAATTTAAAAGAATGAGAGGGGATCTTATAGAAACATATAAAATTCTTAAAGGATTTGACAGACTAGATGCAGGAAAAATGTTTCCAATGTTGGGGGAGTCCAGATCCAGGAGTCACAGTTTAAGAATAAGGGGTAGGCCATTTCGGACTGAGATGAGGAAATACCTCTTCACCCAGAGAGTCATGAATCTGTGGAATTATCTGCCACAGAAGGCAATGGAGACCAATTCACCGGATGTTTTCAAGAGAGAATTAGATTTAGCTCCTCGGGCTGAGGGAATCAAAGGGATATGGAGAAATAGCAGGAATGGGGCACTGATTTTAGATGATCAGCCATGATTATATTGAATGGCTCGAAGGGCCGAATGGCCTACTCCTGCACCTATTTTTCTTTCAATGTTTCTATTTAACTTCTCTAGTTCGCAATTCTCTCCACCATGGTCCACACTCCCAAACACTGTTTTCTTATATTGCACAGGATAACGAATTGTCAATGAGGTAGAAATTTGAGCAGGTTGGGCAAAACTGTTACAAGTGAACCTTGTGTTTTGGTCCATATTGAATAGTTGCCGTCTTTGGATGACCTGTTCATCTGCCGCATAAATCATCATGCACTATCACAGTAAATTAGAATTACAATCCTACGCCAACTGGTTGAATATCGTGTTCTTCTCTGAGATCTGAACCTGAGCCTTGTGAATGAGAATGTAACACTTGACTGCTGGAGTCAGTGGACCGTCCTGGCTTTATTGAAGTCGAGGTCGATGGCTCTGCATCTAACATTATCAAAGATAAAATAGAAGTCTGTCAACGTTCCCATCTGCTCCCAGCTATCATTGAGTATCCCCAGTACATGCTTTAAAGATCATTATACAGAGAGTGCTGCCTGTCTCTTATGAGGCCCCAATGCTCAGTAACAGCTATTACAATGAAATCACTTCTCATAATGCCTCGGGGCAAACAAAGAACATAATTATGAATTTATTTTGCGGTTAAATTAATGTATTATAAGCCCTCTTGTGCTTTTCAAGAATCTGTACACAAGTCTGTAAATGTTCCAGAAAGAAGCTACAGCACCTTAAATTGAACACTGATGAACAGCCTGATGAAGAGCTGTTAAAAGGCATTGAACCACTAATGGTGTTACATCAGAAACTGTGCCTGTTCTCACAAAGAGGGAATTGTGTCAATGCAGACTAAAGTAAAATTGTGCAACTTCATTAGTTGCACAATGCCACAGTGGAGGCCAGTACTTTGGTAACAGAATCAAACATATGTAGCATCAAATGACCTGGTAGAGAGGCTCTCGACCTTTGATCCTCTCCACACATTGAATTGCACCAAAGTAGATCTGCATCCAGTATCTATCTTACAGTAAGAGGCTCTTAAAATTTGCTCAATAAATGATAATCTTCCTTGAATTTAGAAAACAGAGTAAGCTAATTGACTCGAACCAAACCATGGAGGTGGCACGATGGAGTTGCTGCCTTACAGCGGCAGAGGCCCGTCTTTGATCCAGACTAAGGGTGCTGTCTGTATGGAGTTTGCAGCTTCTCCCCGTGACCGTGTGTGTTTTCCCTGGGTGCTCCAGTTTCCTACCACACTCCAAAGACGTACAGGTTTGCAGGTTAATCGGCTTTGGTAAAAATTGTAAATTGTCCCTAGTGTGTAGGATTGTACTCGGCCACGCGGACTGGGTGGGTCGAAGGGCCTATTTTCATGCTGTATCTCTAAATTAAACTAAACGTGGAATCAAAGGACCAGGTGAAGAAGATTTCAACACTTTGAACCTATCACCACATTCGATTAAATCTGAATTGACCAGCATCCAGTATTTCTCTTGAAGTAAAAGGCTCTTAAAAATTTGCTAAATAAATGATAATCCATTTAATATACAAAACAGAATAATGAATGAATGAATGAATGAATAAGTTTATTGGCCAAGTATATACACATACAAGGAATTTGCCTTGTTGCTCCACTCGCAAATGACAATATGGCACACAATAACAATTAAGAATGACACGTAAATCATTGAGATTGCTGAATCTGCACTTACAATCCTGCCCCACTAACCAAACTACTTTGTTTAATATACAAGTAATTGTACTGTGAAATCCTATCTTCAATTGTTGGAACCTTCATTCTTATTACAACATTTCAGCCACAACAGCCTTAGATAAGTTGAGGCAAGGACTATCCCAACAGTTAAGAAACAGTTAGACAAGTACATGGATAGGACAGGTTTGGAGGGATATGGACCAAACGTGGGCAGGTGGGACTAGTGTAACTGAGACATGTTGGCCGATGCGGGCAAGTTGGGCCGAAGGGCCTGTTTACACACTCTTTTACTCTATGCCTATATAATTATTTCTACATCCAAATTAATTCAAACCAAACTTGGTTCATTTAATTTAATGAGAAAGCTGCTTGAACTAGCAATAGAATCATTTATATTGTCCAAGGATCGAATGTAATTGTGGTCAAATTTAAACATCCCTTCGTACAAACTTAATCTAATTAATATTCCATCCTCAGATAGAGTTTCCACCTTTTCATCGTGACCAGCTGGGTTTTCTAGTGGTGCTCCAGTTTCCACACATAGGACTTGCAGAAAATGTATTGTTATACATAGGTGAACAGCCACTTCACATAAACTGGGCATAGCTGGCACAACTCCTGGCAGAGCTCAGTGTCCCAATAATGCTGCTTCTTGTTGTGAAGCTATAGTATACTGCAAGATGGATGGACTGCTTTGCCCACTTGTCCCATATCAATCTTTGGAGGAAGTTAGAAAGACAATGAAATGGGTCCCCGTGCCCAATTAGCATGAATGCACACCGTCTTCTTTATATGTACAAGACTCTTGTATCTTAAAATGACATACACACAGAATAAAAGACAGCAAAAAAAACATTTGACCAAGAGGAATAGAAACAACCTTCGTGAATTTTCTTCAGATTCCCACACTCGAGTAGCACATTGGAGCAGTAAAATGAGCTGCTTCTTCACAGCTTCAATGAATGGGGTTCAGTCATGATCTCCAGTCCTCCCTCTGTGGAGTTTGCCTGCTCTTCCTGTGACTGGTAACTTTTTCATGGGTTTCCTTCCACATCCTAAAGATTTGTTTGTCGGTAGGTTAGTTAGAGTCAAAATGTTCGATAGCATGGGAACAGGCCCTTCAGCCCAACTTGCCCATGTTGACCAAGATGTCCCATCTACACTAGTCCTACCTGCCTGCATTTGCCCATATCCATCAAAACCTTTCCTATCCATGTACAACTGCCTTTTAAACATTGTTATATTACTTTCCTCAACTACCTCCTCTGTAAAGAGAAGGAAATGGATCCTCTTGCCCAAATAGCATGAATAGCCACTATTTTCAAGTGTGATTGGTGAAATAAATTATTGATGTTTGATACAGAATTGTTAGATCAAAGAGCCTGTTCCATGATGTCCATATCATCATCATTGGCAGTCACTCAAAGCGAGTATGACTGTCCTCTTCTCTCCATAGGGTCGTCTACTTGTGGGTCTGCAGATGTCTGTAGAGGCCGATCTGCGATCCACACATCTTGGTGCATCGTGGGCAGTGAAGACTGGTGGTGATTGGTAGTTGTCAAGACCCCTTCTCTCTCTCTCCTTATGGTGCTGTCGCTTTGTCTCTGCGACACGCCGTAGTTCCGTTTCGTGATGTGCAGCTCCTTCCTGCACAGTTGCTCGATGTGATGTGGAATTTCTTCAGACTGTTCTTGATGTTGTCCTTGAAGTGTTTCTTTGGCCCGCCAGAGGCTCGCCGACGTTCCTTCAGTTGAGAGCCTCAGGATCTGTTTAGGTAGATGTGTGTTGGACATGCAGATGACATAGCCAGTCAATCAAAGTTGATGCTGCATTATTGTGGTGGTGATGCTGGTCATGTTGGCTTCCTCCAAAACGCTGATGTTGGTGCGTTTGTCCTCCCAGCTGATCCTCAGAATCCTTCGTAAGGATCTTTGATGGTATTGTTCCAGGGCTCTCAGGTGCCTGCTGTAGGTGATCCATGACTCGGCTCCATACAGCAGACTGAGACCTAAAGGCTCAAACAAAACTGCTGGTCTACAGTCTTCAAAAGCTCTTTTCCTGAGTCTGGCGTAGGCTTCACTGGCATCACTCAGGCGATGGTTGTCCTCAGAGTTGATGTCAGCTTTTGAGGAAAGAATGCTGCCAAGGTAGGGGAAGTGGTCAACGTTTTCAAGAGTGGTGTCGTCCACTTTTATAGTGGGTTGGGTAGACGGCTGGTTGGGTGGAGGTTGATGTAGGACCTCGGTCTTCTTGATGCTTAAGACTAGGCCCATGGTTCTGTATGCCTTGGCAAAGGCATTCAGGATACCCTGGAGGTCTACTGCGGAATGTGCTGCAATGGCCCAGTCATCCACATACAGATGCTCCATGATAGTGGTGTTACTGACTTTGCTCTTGGCCTTCAACCTATTAAGGTTGAAGAGCCCACCGTCAGTTCTGTCGAGGATTGGGATCCCCTGTGGCAGCTCTTCACTAATGAGGTGAAGTATGGCAGCAATGAAGACGACAAACAGGTTGGGTGCGATGATGATGCATCCCTGTTTGACCGCCGTTTCCACAGTGAAGGGTTCGGAATCAGAGCCGCAGTTACTGTGACCGACATGCCATCAGTACACCAGTGTCCATGGTTACATTCCAGCAAGAGGCTGATTTTTGGTTCCAGATTTATAAATGCAAATAATTACACATTCTTAGCAATGTTTTCAAAATAAAACTAATTCATTTTAATGATGTAGTTGGTACGCCATTGCAGATTAATATTTTAAATTACATTTTACAAAATGTAGCACAATTAGCATTCTGTGAACAAAATTACAACATTAACTATTTTTTATGCAGTGTCCATTATAAGCACCATTCCATATGAGATATAAATGTTGCTATAAGAACATAAAAGCATGATAAAACAAGAATACATATGAGCCATTTGGTCCCTATAATCTCCCTGGTTTGTTGGCCTATTCACAATTTAGTTAGCCATTGATAATTTTTGTGGAAACTGCGGCTTGTTTCTTTGTGACCCTCTGGGGACAGGAGAAGGTCCAGCATTTTATCCAACTAGTGTCTCTTCTATACAAACCCATAGCCATCTTTTATCTGAAGACAACAGTCCCCTCATTGAAGAAACCATTAGTGTCTCGTCAGTTCTTTGATTAGCTGAGAGTATGTCCTCATAATCTCCAGTCTTATTCACAGTCTGATATTGATCCAGATTTTTCTCAAAGGAATAGTTTGCTTTGCTTTTTTTTGTGAGTCTCCTTTATATGCATTGTCTTTTCATCCATGTGTTTGTCATCATCTTCTTCCCATATCTATGATGACATGCGGGTTTGTAGGTTAATTGGGCTCTGTAAATTGCCCTTGACGTGTAGAATAGAATTAGTGTGCAGGATGGTCGCTGGTCGGAGGGCCGAAGGGCCTGTTTTCGCGCTGTATCTTAGAAAGAATGGGGTATTTTTAAACCTGGATGTTAAAAAGTGCATGTTTTTTTTGTCACCCTTGATTACAATAGGTGAAATTAATCTTCATTTGACTTTTACTTGGCGTGTGTCTGGAGATTGAAATAATATGAAGCATTGTAAACCTGGAACACTCAGTTTTTAATTATTCAGGACATTTCTAATGATCAGCTAGGGATTATGCTTATCATTCTGATGTATCAGCTAAGACAAATAGCAAGATAAATGTTATTGCTCAGTAATGCCTGTTGGAAACATGACTTGCTTTCTGATTGACAATGTACACAATCCAGGTAATGAGGAGTCGTCTGTTGTAATGGTATCCGTTACTGACATCATAAACAATTCATTTAACATTCATATGTTTTGTGTGTGTTGTATTACAGTTGAAAATATTTTACAGACATAACCAATTTGCTTCAACAGCCTCTTGTTGAATTTTCAGATATATGTACTGTCCCAATAAGGAGCTATGTTACCCCACTGTGGTGAAAATTGTGTTATAGTCATAGAGTGATAGAGCGTGGAAACAGGCTCTTTGGCCCAAATTGCCCGAATGTCCCAGCTACACTAGTCCCACCTGCCTGTGTTTGGCCCATATCCCTCCAAACCTGTCCAATCCATGTAACTGTCTCACTGTTTCTTAAACGTTGGGATAGTCCCTGCATCAACCACCTCCTCTGGCAGCATGTTCCATACACCCACCACCCTTGGTATGGAAAAAGTTACCCATCAGATTCCTATTAAATCTTTTCCCCTTCACCTTGAACCTATGTCCTCTGGTTCTTGATCCCCTACTCTGGGCAAGAGATTCTGTGCATCTATCCGATCTATTCCTCTCATGATTTTATACACGTTGTTTCTAAACTGTAGGCAAAGCATTAATATAAAACAAATATGTTTTGAAACATCCTTCAAAGGATTAAAAGACACAGAGCATAATATTTTCTTTAAATAATTCCAAAGCACAAAGGGGCGGCATGGTGGTGCATTATGAGAGGGACAGAAATGGGTAAATAGTAGATTGTTTTTTCTCAGAGGTGGGGATGTTTGAAACAGGATGGTACAGGTATAAGGTGAGAGTTAGGAGCCTTGGAGGAGGTCTGCGAGGCATTTTTTCACAGAGAGTGGTTGGAATCGGGAATGCGCTGCCTGAGGAGGTGGTGGAGGCAGGTTCTTTCACACCTTTAAGAAGCGTATGGACAAGCTCTGGAATTGTTAAGGCGTGGGATGCTATGAACTGAATGCATAGATATGGTGGGAGGAAGAGCCTGTTTGTATGTTACAGGGGCTACAACTGTGAGAATGTGGGCCTACATATATAGATATAGCTATTCTACCTTTCATGCTGTGCTGGATAAAAGGTGCCAATCATAAGAAACACAAATTATATTTAAACAAGGTCCAGTAAGTTGATGTTGCACTATTCTCTGAAAATGCATTGAAATTATAACGCAAATAGCATAAAGCTGAGCCTATTAACTGGAAAGCAATTGTGGTTTATTGATGTGTTGGCTGCATTTCAAGACTTCATCACTCATCCATTGTCATGAGCTCATTAAATTTGTCAATAAAATGGATGTCCTTCGTAGCAACACAAAGAAATATATTTAAAAATATTGGCATGCATGAAATACTTCTGTGGCTTCATCAATATCGTAGTCATTCGGGAAAGTTATCTTTTTTTTAACACCTTCTTGACGTACGTAGTTTAAATAAGCCAAGGTCCCTGCATGAAATATAGACTCGAGAGTCTGCAGATGCCAGAATCTGGAGCAAAAAACAAACTGCTGGAAGAACTCAGTGGGTCGAGCAGCATCTGTGGGGCAGTGAGGAAATGTTGATATGTGGATTGAGGCAGCATCTCAACCGGAAATGTTGTCGATTCATTTCCTCTCAACTTGGGGCAGTGTGGTGGTGCAGTGGCAGAGTTGCTGCCTTGCAGCACTTACAGTGCCAGAGACACGGGTTCGATCCCGCTGTTTGTGTGGAGTTGGTACATTCCAAAGATGTACAGGTTTGTAGGTTAATTGGCTTGGTAGGTTAATTGGCTTGGTAATAAATCTAAAATTGTTCCCAAGGTGTGTAGGATTGTGTTAAAGTACAGGGATCGCTGGTCAGTGAGGCCTCGTTGGGCCGAAGGGCCTGTTTCTGTACTGTTTCTCTAAACTAAACTAAATTGCTTGACCTATTGAGTTCCTCCAGCAGTTTGTTTCTTGATCCTAATCAGATGTTATTCTGTGTTCTTGAAAGGAAAGTATCTGCAGTTTATGTTATAACAAACACCTTAAGTCTACAACCATATCCATTACCGTTTTCTGAGCCATGTTTGATGAAAAAAACAATATGCATTGATTAATTTGTTTATTAACTAAACCATTTATCATTTGAATAATATAGATTTTCAATCATGATTTCAATGCCAATGTGAGCCCACAAAAAAAAAACTAATGGAACAATACCTCATATTCCACTTAGATAGCTCACAAGCCAATGGTATGAACATTGAATTCTCCAATTTTAAGTAACAACCCCCTTCCTACTTTCTTTATCTTGAGCCCATCCCCCATCCTTATATCTCTACCTGTGGCTTTAAATTTCACTCCTCCTCCTCTGATTAGACACCAATTGGTCTATATTTCATCTCGAGCCTTTAACCAGCCATCTAATATTGAATGACTATTTTCATGAGGAGGCTGTCTGACACCAATGATAACAGCCTAAGGAAATGCTTGGTTAAAATTCTATCAATTGTTGGAATGCCTTGCATTGGTATTAATTATAGTGGATAGTCCTGCATTGTGTATAATAATAGTGTTCAACCATCAGTAAACTGCATTACAAGCATCATTATAACTATGTATGTGCCTACTGAATAGATGCATGTGTTTAATATTTCTCAAGCACATCATTAACTTCTAATGTATCTTTGAAAGTTAAATAACAATACTCATTATTCTGGATTCTCATCTATCATTGGCATTATCTCTTACCAATTGACAATTATAATTGGACAAACTTTGAATTAATCATTACCCAAGCATTGTACATTGGTGAGGTGTGCTTGATTTCTGCTACACTAATAACAAAAGGCCAAATAAATTACTGCACTCAAAATATAATAAATACACCCACTGTATGAGAGAGAGTAATTGATGTGATTTTCTCTTGAATTTCAGTGTCTATGATCCCTTGTATCTGATGTTGCAGCTTGTAAATCAATTTGCCTTTGATAGTCTGCAACAAATCCCATAGTAAATTTGAGTAAACCAAAGTATTATCAATCCTACTTGTAATCGACAAAATTCAATTCCTCTTTTAGCACAATCAATGCATCAAAATGCAGGGCAATTCAAATTTTTAAATGACAAGATTTGTCACATGGCTTCTGATTTCATATCATTCTAATTTTCATTCTAATTCTAATTTTAGTTTAGAGATACAGCGAGGAAACAGGCCCTTCAGCCCACTGAGTCTGTGCCAACCAGTGATCCCCGCACACTTACACTGTCCTACACACACTTGGGACAATTTACAATTATAGCAAGCCAATTAACCTACAAATCTGTACGTCGTTGGAGCGTGGGAGGAAACTGGAGATCCTGGACAAAACCCTCGCAGGTCACGGGGAGAATGCACAAACTCCGTACAGACAACACCTGTAGTCAGGATCGAACCAGGGCCTCTGGTGCTGTAATGCAGCAACTCTATTGCTGTGCCACCATGCTGCCATCATATTTTTGTAGGTTCAAATGCATCTTGTGGGAAGTTAGATTCCATCTTGATATTTGACTAGTTTAGTTTAGAGATACAGCATGGAAACAGGCCCTTCGGCCCATTGAATCGTGCCGACCATCAATCACCCGCACCCTAGTTCCAGGTTATCCCACTTTGGCATCCGACACACTCGGGGATATTTACAGAAACCAATTGCCCTACAAACCTGTATATCTTTGGAATTTAAGAGGAAGTGCCCAGAGCACCCAGAGAAATCTCATGTGGTCACAGGGAGAACGCACAAACTTCTGCACAGAGAACACCTGAGGTCAGGATTGAACCCTGGCCTCTGGTGCTGTGAAGCAGCGGCTCTACCAGTTGTGCCACTACCTGAACTATTCTGACAGTGTTTGCTACTGCATATTTTGTTCATTATTTCATATAGATTAGAATACCTAACATATCCCTTATTATTTGTGAATTATGATTCCAGGAATCCAGTTCACGTTCCACACCTTTCACTTGGAGAGTGCACATGATTATCTGCTGATCACTGAGAATGGAAGCTTTGCCCAACCTTTGAAGAGACTCTCGGGATCTAACCTACCAGGACCGATCAGTGCCGGACTCTTCGGGAACTATACAGCACAGATCCGATTTATTTCGGACTTCTCCATGTCCTACGAAGGGTTCAACATCACCTTTGCAGGTATGATGCATTTCTCTTTGCTGATGTTCACTTTGTTCATACGTGGATGTTTGTGAGATTATCAGATGTTTGGCTGGTGCGCACATATATCTATTGAACCCGAACACGAATTGGATCTCAAATTCTCATACCAGGAACACTGTTTGTTTTGTATGTGCAACTTGCATGCAGAAGTAATCTTAGTCATTCCTTAACATGATAGCAACTCTTTCTAGTGTCAATTCTGCCCCTCGGAAAATTGTACAGAACATTTCATGGCATGATTCACTTCAGTGTGACTGAAATGTTGCTAGTGCCATTTGCACATGTGATGACATTATCAACTTCCATGGCCTCAATCCCATACTGATAGAAAATGGAAGAATGAAATGCAACCTACAATCTTGGCTTGTAACTCCTGGCAAAGCATGTGAATTGATGGGTTACTATGGGACGCAACAGTGGCGCAGCGGTAGAGTTGCTGCCTTACGATGCCAGTGACCTGGATTTGATCCTGACTATGGGTGCTGTCTGTACAGAGTCTGTACGTTCACCCTATTTTCTCTTGGTGCTCCGGTTTCCTCCCACACCCCAAGCACATACAGGTTTGTAGGTTAATTGTCCGGTACAAATGTAAATTGTACCTAGTGTGTGGAATAGTGCTAGTGTATGGGAGATCACTGGTCAGTGTGTGTTTGGTGGGCCGAAGGGCCTGCTTCCAAGCTGCATCTGTAAAGTCTGAAGTAAAATCTAAAGTGTGAAGTCCTCCTTGATTGATCAGAATGCTAATTGTGACCTCTATGTAGAGCATGGGATAAGCGCTGATTTCAAAACATCTGCTCCACATTGATGAACAAATTTCCACGCACTATTGTAATTCCAAGTAAACAGAATTTGGACATTTGCGCACTTTCCCGAATCCTTCAGGAACATTTTAATCACTGCAGTCAAATCTGTGCCCATACACTGTTCAAAGCTCTCCTCTTCAAAAACTGTTTGAGGACCCCAGATCAGAAAAACATCCACCGGCCCTAGAATCTGGCCCTACTCCCAGTTACACATCTCTGAACATTTAGAAAAATCATTCTCAAGAGTGGGGTTAATAATCTTAACCAAGACATGTGGCACTGTTTTGTGGACACCTTCCCAAAAAGTTCAACTACTGACTCATTTCACGCTATAATCTTTGAGGCATAATGGTTGCCAGATGCTGTATACAAATTCTTAATACAAATACAATCTTCCTGGATATAATTACAAAATGAAAAGGTAATGTGAGAATTTGCCGTTTATTGTTATAGAAACATTGATTTTTTTGGTCCTGGTCTTTTTTTCCTGCAATAACTTAGAAAATTTTAAAAAACCTCCTATCTACATGTGACTTTCCATCATTGTACCCAGCTCTAGTTCATAAATGTTTGCCATTTGCAATGGAATCATAAAAAAAATACAACACAAAAATAGGCCTCAGTCGCACTGAGTCCACGCTAACCATTACTTAGCTATTTACACTGATCCGACATGAATCCTATTTTTTGCTCCCCACATTCTGATCAATTCTTCCCCAGACTTTACAGCAGATAATTAACTTATTCCCTCGTTGTGTAATGAGACCCATACGCAGAAGTAACAACTCACAGTCTTTATTGTAACACAAGCGGAGGAAACATTACATACCATCGTCTCTGTAGTCAGCATTAAGTCTGACTGTGAGATGGTGATGTGTTGTTATCAATAGTCTGGGGTAGGGATGACGATCCGGACTGGACTACATATGGAATGTGCAGCAGGCATAATATATGTGGTGATGGATATAGTAAAGGCAGACTAATATGGTTAATCCACACTCATGTTACACTTTAGTCCACACTCATGTCTTTGGATGTGCGAGGAAACTGGAGGATCCATTGGAAACCCATAAGGTCACAGGGAGATATTGCAAACCATCCATACAGCTCCCAAAGTCAGGATCAAACTTAGAAACCTGGTGTTCGGAGTCAGTTGTTCTACTGGCTTTGCCAATGTACTACTTTGCATTGTGTACTTTTCTCACTCTCTTTCATGTGTTTTTAGGCCAACAACCTTTAAAAACAGATACAATTTTATATTTTATCTAGAACATGATTTGGAGCCGTGTGATGATCCTGGTATCCCACCATTCAGCAGCAGAAGTGGCATTCGATTTGGTGTCGGAGATACTCTTACCTTCTCATGTTTCCCGGGATATAGATTGGAAGGCGTATTCCGGATTACCTGCCTTGGAGGTAGACGGCGTGTGTGGAGTTCGCCTCTTCCAAGGTGTGTTGGTAGGTGGTCGTGTGCTTTCATTTCACTTGGGTTGATATTTCTACGCAGATTAGGAGTTGTGCAAAGACATGAACCAATACATGTTTGTCGAGTTAAATTTTAGAGAAAGGGTATTGTAAGCTGCTATAGGTGGATGTAATATCTGCTGAAAGTAGTTATAATAGCAAGAGGCTCCAATTTCCATCATTGATTATCTATATATCTGTGCCCATGACACAGAATGTGACATAAATGGCATGTCATGGGCACAGTTGCCTTGTGTATAAGGTACTAGATCAGCAGCTGGAACTGTGGGAACCTTACTCCAGAGACATGCATTTAAATCCTCCAGGATGGCTGGGAAATTTAAATACAAGTATTAAATGAATCTAGAATTTAACATAAATTGTTTCAGTAAAAATAACCAAGAAACATGTTGTGCAAACTCATCTGGTTTATGAATATCTTTCAAGGAAGGAAATATACTCCCGCACCTGGACTGACAAATTTGACTCTACCTAGACCCATGTGATTGACCTTGACCTGTCTGCCCAATTCAGGGACAATTAGTGATGGATAAAAATTGCTGATATTAACACCAACATCAACAGTTTGTGAACAACATTTTTTTTAAATTGCTTTTTGATGCCAAAATACGACTTAACCAAGCCCAGGGTCTAATACGTATTCATCTGCTTCTGGCTCAAGTCAGGATTGCAATGTGCTAGGATTAGAGGGAACTATAGTGTGGAAAGAGCAAAAATAAATTGGCGTTTTCTATATTTTTCTCTGTTCCAGTTCAAAACTATTCAGTGTATCATTCATTTGAAGTGTTACTAATAACAGAATAGCAGTTTTGATGGAAGCTGTGAGGCAATAACATTCCTCACTGTGATGGAAGGCAATAAAGTTGAATCTTCCTCCTCTTGTTCTCCCGCGGTCGGGGCAGTCAAAACCATCCACAGTCGGGGCGGTCAAAGCCTCCGCAGCCGAAGCCCATCGAGATGATTAAAAATCCCACGTCGGGGCGGTTGAAACTCTCGCATGGAGCTCCCGAGTCGGCCTCTTCTTAGCAGAGATCACGGGCTTCAAGATGTTGGAGCTACGATCCCCGGCAAAGGGATCGCAAGCGCCGCAAAGTTAAAGTCGCCAACTCCACATTGTTTGGCCGCAACGCGGATATGATACGGAAAAAAATTGCATCTCCGTCGAGGTCAGAGATTGAAAAAATGTGTCCCCCAACCGCCCCCCCCGCCCCCCCCACGTAAAACAAACCAAGGAACACTAAAGCACACACATACTACACATACATTTTTAACATATATTTAAAATAACAAAAAGAAGAAAGGGCAGACAGACTGTTGGCGTGGCAGAATTTGTGAGAGTTATTGAAGACATGCCAAATATCCTCAGTCTCCTGAGGAAGTAGAGGCTTTGTTATGCTGCCTTGGCATGTGGTTGGTCCATGGCAGATTGAAGCCAAACAATTTGAAGCTTTCAACCATTTCCAGTTTAGAACTATTGGTGGCTATTGGGGCTTGTGCTCCATCATGCCTCCTGAAGTTAATTACTAGTTCCTTCATCTTGCTGATATGGAGTGTGAGATTGTTGTCCTGACACTATGTTACTAAGTACTCAATCTCCTTCCTGTACTCTGTCTCATTACTGTTTGTGATCCGGCCCACCACAACGGTGTCATCTGCAAACTTGTGGATGGGGTTAGAGCCAGAATTGGCTGCATAGGGAATAGGGAATCTGGTAGGGGACTGGGAATTAAGTACGTTAAGCAATATGGTGTGTCCAGGCAGGGAATAAAGGAAACAATAATGAGGTTAATGCTGAGGATCACTGTCAAATTAATAAATTGATTTTTGTTAACCGAATGAATCATGCTTAGGTTACTGAACCTTGAAGGATTCATATGGGAAGAAATCCACAATGAGATTTGCTTAAAGGATGAGGACAGGTAGGAACTTCATGTGATATGCACACAATATGTAGACAAAATTTATCATTTGATCATAAAATATATTAAAATTTATTATTTAACGGGAGATGTGGTAAGGCTAAAAATGAGCCCTCAGCTTGATTAATGTTATTGGTGAAAACACAAACATAAACAAACATTCTGCTTCTTTTCAGTGAGAATAGGAAAGCAGTAATTGAATATATCTACCCTTTATCAATAATTCATAATTCCAAAACAACATGCATTGTAAAAGCATATAATCCCACATCTGCTTAACAATTACTGCATTGCAGGAGAGGAATGCTATTGAATATTGTTAAAATCAATTAGTTAGTCATGGAGTGAAACAGTGTGGAAACAGGCTCTTCAGCCTAGCTTGCCCACACTGACCAACATGTCCCAGGGATACTAGTCCCACCTGCCCGCGTTTGGTCCATATCCCTCCAAACCTGTCCTATCCATGTACCTGTCAAACTGTTTCTTAAATGTTGGGATAGTCCCAGCCTCAACTACCTCCTCTGGCAGCTTGTTCCATACACCCACTACCCTTTGTGTGAAAAATGTACCCCTAAGATTCCTATTAAATCTTTTCCCCTTCACTTAAACCTTTGTCCTCTGGTCCTCGATTCATCTACTCAGGGCAAGAGACTCTGTGCATCTACCTGATCTATTCCTCTCATGATTTTATACACCTCAATAAGATCCCCCCGCATCGTCCTGCGTTCCAAGGAATAGAGTCCCAGCCTACTAAACCTATCCTTATAGCTCAGACCCCTCTAGCCCTGGCAACATCCTTGTAAATCTTCTCTGTACCCTTTCAACCTTGACAACATCTTTCCCATAACATGGCGCCCAGAACTGAACATAATAATCTAAATACGGCCGCAACATCTTTTCTGACTGCAACATAACCTCCCAATTGCTATACTCAATATGTTGACTGATGAAGGCCAAAATGCCAAATGCCTTTTTGACCACCCTTTCCACCTGCAACTCCACCTTCAACAATGCAACTGAACTCCTAGATCCCTCTGCTCTACAACACTCCCCTGAGCCCGAGCATACACTGTGTAGGTCCTGCCCATGTTAGACTTCCCAAAATGCAACAACTCTCATTTCTCTGCCCACAGCCCATTCCTCAGCCCACCAGGCCAATCGATCAAGATCCTGCTGCAATTTTTCACAACCATCTGCACTATCTGCAAAAACCACCCACTTTTGTATCATCTGTAAACTTGCTAATCCTGCCGTGTATGTTCTCATTAAAATCATTAATGTAGAAGACAAGCAGTAATGGACCCAGCGCCAAACCCTGAGGCACACCACTAGTCCCAGGCCTCCAGTCTGAGAAGCTACCTTCCACCATCACCCTCTGCTTCCTTCCATGAAGCCAATTTTTTATCCATTCAGCTATCTCTCCTTGGATCCATGCGACCTAACCTTCCAGAGCAGCATACCATGCGGAACCTTGTTGAATGCTTTGCTGAAGTCCATATACACGACATCTACAGCTCTGCCCTCATCGACCTTTTTGGTCACGTCTTCAAAAAACTCAATCAGATTTGTGAGACACAGCCTCCCCCATACAAACCCATACTGACTATCCCTAATCAGCCCTTGTCCGTCTAAATGCCTGGATATCCTATCCCTCAGAATACTCTCTAGTAACTTTCCAACTACAGATGTTATGCTAACTGATCTATAGTTCCCAGCATTTCCCCTGCAGCCCTTATAGAATAGAGGCCGACATTTGCCACCCTCCAGTCTTCCACCATCTCTCCTGTATTTAAAGATGACTCGTAAATTTCAGCCAGGACTCCCGCAATTTCCTCTCTGGTTTCCCACAATGTCCTCGGAAATATCTGATCAAGCCCTGGAAATTTGTCTACCTTCATACACAATAGTACTTTCAGCACCTGTTCGACTGTAACAATGACTGCTCTCAAGACACTTCCATTGCCTTCCCCAAGTTCTTCTGTCCAGTCTTTCTCCTCAGTAAATACAGAGGAGAAATACTCATTGAGGACCTTGCCCATCTCCTGTGGCTCCGCACAGAGTTGACTGATTCCTGAGGGGTCCAACTCTCTCTCCAGTTCCCCTTTTCCCCCTTGTATTTATAAAATCTCTTGGGATTGCCCTTAATGCCGTCTGCCAGAACTGTCTCCTGGCCCCTTTTTGCCCTTCTAATTTTCTTTTTTACTTTGTTCTTTAGTTCCCGAAACTCCTCCAGGGATACACTTGCCTATACCTGTCCCATGCGTCCTTGTTCTTGACCAATACCTCCTTTTATCTTTTTAGCCAAGCTTCCTTACGTTTGCCTGCCTTGCCCTTCACTCTAATAGGGACGTGTATTTCCTGAGCTTTTGTCAGCACACTTTTAAAAACATCCCACTTTGCTGATATTCCTTTCCCCTCTAATAACCTGCTCCAGTCAACTTGAGCGAGATTGTCTCTCATACGCTCAAAGTTTGCCTTACTCCAATTTAGCATTTTAACATGTGGGCCCTCTCTGTCCCTCTCCATAAATATCTTAAATCTAATCAAACAGTGATCACTGGTCCCAAAAGGTATTACATTGGACTGGTTGTCATCATCTTAATTTTATCAGAGTGAAGTGACAAAAAAAAAAACTGCTGGAGTAACTCAGCAGGTCAGGCAGCATCTCCGGAGAACATGTATGAGTAATGTTTCAGGTTGGGACCCATCTTCAGATTGTATAGTGGAGGTGGGGGTGGGGGATGGGGAGGAGGGGAGGAACATTGAAAGAGAGGTAGAGCAGGACAAAACCTTGAAAGTGATAGGTGGAAAACTATCACTGGTGTAACTCAGCGGATCAGGCAGCATCACTGGAGGACATGGATGGTTGACATTTCAGGTGGGGGCCCTTCTTCAGATGGATTGTGGTGGGTGTGGGGGAAGAAAGCTGGAAGAGAGGAGGGGCAGGACAACCTGGCAGGTTGACACAGGTGAGGGGGAGTTTTGATATGCAGATGTTGGACAAAGGCCAGAGATGAAAAGACTGAAGCAGTGAGAGGAAAGGATGGAAGAGTTGTGAACTGTGAAGCTAATGCAAGGCATGTTGATGGGAGGGGAGGTTGAGGGGAGAAAGGGTGCAAGTCCTGGTGGGGCATAGGAAGGAGAGGGGGAGCGGGAAAGGAGGGCGAAAGAAGGGGGAGGGTGGGGTTAGGAGTTCATTTATTTAAAATTGGATAATTTAATGTTCAAACCGTTGGGTTATACGCTACCCAAGCAGAATATGAGGTCCCATGCCTCCAGTTTGCTTTGTGGCCTAATTCTGGCAATGGAGGAGACCCGGGACATAAATGTTCATACGGGAATGGGAAGGGGAGTTAAAATGCTTAGCAACCAAGAGATCCAGTAGGCCTTAGCGGATTGAGTGCTAATGTTCAGCGGCGGAGTCGCCAAACCTACACTTGGCCTCACTGACATAAAGGAGGCCACATCAGGAATGCACCTGTTTCAATAGATGAGAATAGAGGAGGTGCATGTGAACATCTATTTCACCTAGAAGGAATGATTGAATGAACCAAGGAGGAGCGGAGGGTGTGGTCTCTGCAGAAGGCAGAAAGGGCTGGTGATATAAAGATGTGACTAGTAGTGGCATTATGTTGGAGATGGTGGATTTCCAGGTCAGGTTCACGTGCATTTGAGAGGAACCTGTAGTCGGTGGGATTCTGGTGTGTCTGATGTGCATTATGTTCCTGATAGCATTGGGTCAGGGTTTGGGAGTTGCAGTCGGAGCACTCTTGATGAAGAATTGCAATGTACGCAGTAAGCAAGACTATTGCCATGGCGCACAGATGATGCATAACACAGACATTGGTCTAGATTCTATTAAATGTGACAGTCTGACTGTAGTATCCTCACGTGTACAGCAGTTTAGCTTGACTGAAGTGTGGCAAAGCAGACGATAAGCACCCTGGTGTTGGCCGCAGGTCTGAGAGCAATCATCAATGCTCAGCTATTTGGACAGACGTCTGTCACTTATCTGCACGGGACCTAATGAGTGATAAATGGCACCCCTGCCCTCACTACTCTCAATGACTGGAGTACACATGGAGTCCAATGGCAGAGCCCAGACTCTCTGCGATTCCCAAGTATTACAATAGAGAATCACTTCTCAGATGCTACACCAGCTGCACTTGGCATTGGCTCCCAGTGACCTCCATGAGAATTCTACTTCTGAAAATTAGGAAACAATGGGGAAGTCATGCTATATTTAATTATTTAGTTTTGATTATGTTTTTGATCACGTATGCTTTTAAGTCGTTCAATTAACTTTAAATTTTCATGTTGTTTTATTTTTCAACTATTTATGTCAGTTTTGATATTATTTATGTGTCTCTGAATATCAGAGAATATTGAAAGCTGTTGAAAGCCACAACAGCATTATTAGCTGGCAAAGACTCTCAGGGCTATTCTAAGGTGAGGCCTCTGCTTCCAAAGAAGTAACCCCATTTGCATATTTTCACCAACTTGATGGTGCATGGGTTCGTTGAGGTGGCACTCCATGTTTTGTTTCAGCAGGCCTGCATGGACCATGGTCACTAATTCAGGGGTGCAAACTAGATCCTAGAAGATTCAGATCAAAATGTTATTTCAAATTCACTAAATGCCAACCTAATGTGCCTTTCATCACATTGGTGAAGGTTGTTGGGGCTTTCAACATAACACGAACCACAGGAGACCTGCCTCAGTATCCTGTGTGAATTTTGTGCAAAAAGTCTTTAAGCTACCATTGATATACCCTATAAAGAGACTAGATCTATTTGGTCTGATAGCAATCAAGAAGTTGTATTTGTTTTTAAATTCCGAAAAGCCCATTCTATTTACTAAACTTGGAGGAAGAATTGGATTCTGTTTGACTAAAAATCAAAGTTATATTTCTCTGGATGTAGATCTGAATGTAACATTTTGATGAATATCTCAATAAATTCAGAGGAAAAACCTAACCAAGCAGAAATCATTTTCACATCTTCATCTTGTTTTTTGGAGAAAAAAAAACATGACAATGCTATTTAATTAAACAACCTCCAAATGGTGAAAGTAACTGTAATGGAAGCTTATACATGTGTGATGGGAATAAACTTAACACCATTATATATTCTCGTCTTCTTAGTTGTCAGTTTTAAAGTTGGCATATACAGTAACTTTTCAAAGAAAAAAAGACAATATTAATTTATGTTAGTATTTGAGCTCAGAGACCCAAGGAAGCATTTCCAAAGTAATTTGTGTAATCATATATATAAATAAATTGGCTAAAATGCAATTGTTTTACTTATAACACAGAGAAACAGATGCTAAGATTTGCTAAAATGTATTAGGATCCAAAATGATCAGACATGGATTACCTCTCCTTTAATTTAACATGCCCTGTCTAAAATATTGCAGATATCTGGCTTAAATACACAGTATTTAATGGGTTAGGCAGATCTGTGGAGGGAATCGATAAACAGCGCTTTGGGTCAGGACTCTTCTTCAGACTGATGGAGTAAAGAGGAGCAAGCTGGGAGAGAGAGAGAGAGAGAGAGAGAGATAGAGATGAGGGGAAGGAGCAGTACGAGAACTGTCTGTCCCCTCCACAAATGCTGTGTGGCCCACAAAATTCTTGCAGCACTTTGTATTTTGCTCAAAATTCCAGTAAGTGCAGTTCCTTGTTTCTGCAAATATCTAGCTGTTTTTTCTACTTTCACCCCCCCTTTTTCATTGTAGATCCTTAAGCTACAACAACTTTTCTCTATTTGCTTTGGCATCACCCTGAGGTGAAACATACTTCAAATATTGCTGTAGTGTGCTATCACGTGGTTTCAAATTGCTTAACCAGAACTCCTTTGTTTCTGGTCATTCACATTTGGTGGGGAAAAGTTTGTTCGCGTTACAGACCTCGGATATATTTTAAAATCTTTAATATGTTTTAAAGTAATTTCCTTCGGCGTCTTACTCTCCATTTGTAAGGTGCAGCACACTTTAGTCTTAACATGTTTCCCATCAGAAATTCCTATACGGGCAGATGATATATGGGATAAAATCATCAGACCTTCACATCAGTGACGTCCCTGCAGCAATTCCATTATGCTTTAACTAGCTCCATAGCCCAGATCAGAGTAATACTTTGGTGCTGCAAGCAGTTCCTTTTTCTGTTTTCAAAACCGACTTGGGCTTTGTTGCTTAACAATGAGAAGTAATATAGATGAGACTATTATACAAGGGTACAAATTGAATCTGTGGGGCAGAAATTCATCTTTTGTTGCTGGTACTAAACATATATGGGAGTATTGTCCACTAATTGTGTTCATCTCTTGGCAATTGGTTACATTGACGTCAAAATAATTGGGTTATATTTGAGTGCTGTGGCCACATTGTCATGTTTACTGAGGTTCAGTGAAAAGCTTTGATTTGCATGCTATCCAAACAGATATATTATATAATACAATAAAGTCAAACTCAAGTACAATAGATGGAGCAAAGGGGGAAGATACAAAGTGCAGAATATGGTTTTCAGCATTGTATGTATCAGCTCACAGATGAAGTCCAATGTCCGCATTGGGGAACATTTAGAAATGTTGCTATACTTGGGGGTGAAAAAGAGATTTAAAATAGTTGAACAATTGGATCAGATGATAGTAATTTTGTTTAGTTTAGTTTAAAGATACAGCGCTGAATCAGGCCCTTCGGCCCACAGAGTCCAGGCCGACCCATGATCCCCGCAACACTAACAATATCCTACACACATTATGGACAATTTACAATTATACCAAGCCAAATAACCTACAAGCCTGTACATCTTTGGAGTGTGGGAGGAAACAGGAGCACCCGGAGAACACCCACGCAGGTCACAGGGGAGAACATACAGACTCCATACAGACAGCACCCATCTGGATCAAACTTGGGTCTCTGGCATTGTAAGGTGGCAACTCCGCTGCCCCCATCCTCTCTGGGAAGAACACACACTAAGGTGCCACACTCCAGCACCATCTATCACCAACTATATCCTGACCGCAGACTATTCCCTTAATGAATTCACTAGGTATCGTATTGGAAATCTGTCTCTCTCTGCGCTGAGGCGATACCCCACCGGGCGATGTAGCAAACAGTCCCGCGGCTCAAACACCGCGGCCCCGGGGTGGTCGAAGCTGCCGTCCACCAGTCCTGCTGACACAGCCGCTGGCCCGCGGCCGAACCCCGGACTCAGGTCACCGCCGCCAGAACGTCATCCCAGCCACTGGAGCACCGTTCCAGCCCCGAGCCGGATCGCCCTCACGTGAGTGCCGTTACTGTCTCAGCCTCGCGCCAGGCCGCCCCGACATGGGCGCCGCTCCTCCCTCGGGCTGGGCCGGGCAGCCCCGACATGGGCGCCGCTCCTCCCTCGGGCCGGGCAGCCCCGACATGGGCGCCGCTCCTCCCTTGGGCTGGGCCGTCCAAACATGGGCGCCGCTCCTCCCTCGGGCTGGGAGCGCCGCACCTCCCCGAGCTCGGCCACTACGACGGGAGCACCGTTCCTTCCTCGGACCAGGCCGCACCCCGGGAGCGTCACAGCCCCTCACGGAAGCAAACCGGCTGTTACATTTCTCACAATACCTTCATGACAGGAGGCAGCCAGCCATCAAAGAATATTATTGTTCCATTTTAAGTTTCTTTGTATATGTACTTCCAGGTATGTTCATTTTATCATGAAATATATAAACAATCATTATGTTCATTTACTTTTTCATTCTCTTATAAAAAAAAGTTCAAAATAATAAAATAAAACATAAAGCCCCCTGGAAGGTAACTACCTCAGATGTAACTATCATGGGAAGAAAACCTTATGAAGCATTTTGGGAGTTCGAATGCATCTTCAAACAACAAATGAAATATTCTGAAATGGTTTGAAGCCTTCAAGCAAATATATTAATGATGCCACTAAGAGACAAAAAAAAACACACTAGTTACTCAATTTCCAACGTGATTTTTGTTTCCATTTAAACAATCTAATTTTGAGTGTTGGAAATTTATAATTGCTGTATAAAATTATGGATTGAAGGATCTGAAATTATATTTACAATCGATCTGCAATGACTGGTGATTCTGGAGATTTTGTTTACATAACTCACTACATCATAGTTTTCTTAGCATTCTCCAATCTTTTTATTGGAATGGTTCTTATCCCTTGAGTTCAAAGTTACTGCTGCGTTGCAATGAATGAATCAATGAAACAAAACAAAATATTAGAAATAAATACTGCATCAGTGAGTTTTGTTTAGAAATTAGCATCAGGCTAATTTGGTGCTCATCCCTCCCAAAAGATACGTGATGTTGATCAAGAAGTGACTTTAACTTCCCCAGATTTACTCAGAACAAGAGGTTTAGACGGTGCAGAATTTATTCTGTGCATCCAAGAAGGTTTCCGTAAACAGTGTATGGATAGTCTTACTCGTGGAGGGATCATACTGGACCTTGTATTTGGGAATGAGTCTGGCCAAGTGACTGGTGTTGCGGTGGAAGAAGACTGTGGATAGGAATCACAACTCCTTAAGTTTTAATATTGTTTTGAATAAGAACAGATCTGGATGTTGGGGGAAGGTACTTAATTGGGGCAAGGCAGATTACCATGTCATTAGACCGAACTAAAAAGGGTAGATTGGGATCAGTTGTTATTGAGAAATTCCACAGAGGGCATGTGGGGGCCGTTTAAAGGCCAGTTAATCAAAGTGCAGGATCAGCATGTTCCAGTTAGGATGAGGGATAAGAACGGCAAGGAAAGGGAACCGTGGATGATCAAGGAGGTTGTAAACTTAGTCAAGTTTAGGATGCATGTGCCAAGTTCAACAAGGTGGCATCAGACAGGGCTTTTTGAGGAATATAAAGTGAGTAGGAAAGAACTGAAACAGGCGATTAGAAGGGCCAGATGGGCCATGAAATGTCATAGGTGAGTCAATTATGGAAAATCCCAAAGCTCTCAAACTGTCTCTGCATATTTCAAAGGTTCAAAGGTATTTTATTGTCACATGTACCAATTATGGTACAAACTCAATTTACCATACAGTCATACGAAAAAAGCAACAAGACACACAACTACATTATCATAAACATCCACCAGAGTGGATTCCCAACATTCCTCACTGTGATGGAGGGCAATAAAGCCTAACCTTCTTCCTCTTTATTTGTATTCTCCACACTGATTTTTCTGTCCTCCAAGCCATACTCCTCGGTGAATACAGATGCAAAGTACTCACTCAGTACCTCACCTACATTCTCAACACCCAGCATAGTAATGGTGTGGCGGCACAGTGGCGCAGCGGTAGAATTGCTGCCTTCCAGTGTCAGAGACCCAATGTAGACAGAGGTCAGGGTGCGAGCCAGACCATGGGTGATGTATGTACGAAGTTTGTATGTTCAACCCATGACCTGCATGGGTTTTCTCCGGGTGCTCCAGTTTCCTCCCACATTCCAAAGACGTACAGGTTTGTAGATTATTTGCCTTGGTATGATTGTAACTGTCCCTTGGGAACGTAGGATAGTGTTAATGTGCGGGGATCGCTGGTCGGCGCGGACTCGGTGGACAGAAGCATCTGTTTACGTGCTGTATCTCTAAACTAAACTAAACAAAACACTGAAATACTGGTTTATGGCCTAAGTGTCAGATGCAAGGTCTTGTGCAATGAGGAGCCAAGACATCATCCAGGTCCACCACAAGAAGAGCATTTCAGAAGAAGGTTCCGATTCTTACAAAATATGCAAAATATGTCAAGGAGACGTATGTCCATCCCCTCATTCTTCTAAACTCTAGCGAATACAGACCCTGTGCTGACAAACGCTCACCATAGGCTAACCAACTCATTCCTGAGATCATTCTTGTAAACCCTCTCCAGAGCCAGCACATCCTTCCTCAGATAAGGAGCCCAAACTTGCTCACAATATTCCAAATGCGGCCTTACCAGCGTCTTATAGAGCCTCAACATTACATCCCCAATGGTATAAACATTAAACTCTCCAAATTTAGATGCTTCCCTCTGCCCCCCCCCCCCCCCCCCCCCCCCCCGCCTCCACCGACTGCAATTGTTGAAATTGATATTGAGTTTGAAAGGTTGCGATCTGCCCCGATGGATAAAGAGATGCTGATGCTCATGGCTACAATGGGTCTTGTCAGAACAGTGTAAGGCATCACAAACGGGCAAGAATGGAGTGGTATCAAGAATTGAAATGACAGGAAACTGAAAACTCAGGGTTGTGGACTGAATGAAAAAGCTGTGGAAAAGCCAGCCAATCCAAAGAAGATCAAAGGAGACCTGAAATACAAACTATTTGTCTCTCTCTACAGATGTTCACATGTCCTGCTGAGTGTTTCCAAAATCTTCTGTTTTTATATGTGTAGAATTTAGTTTAGAGACACAACATGGGAAAAGGTTCATTGCCCTGCCAACCATTGATCACCCGTTCACACTAGTTCTATGTTATCCCACCTTCTCATCCACTCTCTATGCACTAAGGACAATTTTCAGAGGCCAATTAACCTACAAACCCATGTGGGATGAAATCTGGAAACCCATGCGGTCACAGGGGGGGACCGTGCAAACTCCACACAGACAGTATCCAGAGTCAGGATCAAACTCATATCTCTAGTGTGGTGAGGCAGCAGCTCTACCAGCCCTGGTCTGATCCTATTTCAGATTACCAGCTTCTGTAGTTTGTTTTTAGTAGTTTGTAGCCATTTTCAATCCTATCTCCGGGAGTTCCTCCTACTGACTTTGCTAATTCCAAGCATTGTGAGAACAGGTCAAGCAGCACAGAACTTCTCTGATGGAAAAATCAACTTCAAAATGGAAGGAAAACATGGTAGATCTAGCATTATTGTCAATTAATGACTGCTGCAGCTGAGCGATCATTTTCATTCGTAAAGCATTCCCACTGTCCAGCAGCAATTAACTGCGACCTCAGGCCAAGCAACCAGAAATGCATAATAATTAGCAACACTGATCACAGGTTATGCAGAAATGCCAGCAGCTGCTGTTCACTCCGATTGCTATGTCGATTGCAAACAGTTTGTGCCTTGAGTTTTGAGTGATCCCAGGAATGAGTAGGTTAACTTATGATGAGCATTTGTCGGCACTGGGCCTGTACTAGCTGGAGTTTAGAAGAATGAAGGGACACCTCATTGAAGCATATAGAATAGTGAATGGCTTGGATAGAGTGGATGTGGAGAGGATGTTTCCACTAGTGGGAGAGTCTAGGACTAGAGGTCATAGCCTCAGAATTAAAAGACGTTCTTTTAGGAAGGAGATGAGGAGAAATTTCTTTAGACAGAGGGTGGTGAATCTGTGGAATTATTTGCCATATAAGGCTGTGGAGGCCGTCAGTGGATATTGTTACGGCAGAGACAGATAGATTAGTGCAGGTGTCAGAGGTTATGGGGAGAAGACAGGAGTATGGGGTTAGGAGGGAGAGATAGATCAGCCATGATTGAATTTCGGGAGGTACATGGATAGGACAGGTTTGGAGGAATCTTTTAGATGGATGCTTTAGATACATCCTAACACATTAAATTATTGTGCACAGAGTGAAACATAATGTTTCTGTACTTTAAATTTCGTCAGTTCTTTCTCAATGTGTACCTTGCAGTGGTCAATTGGTACCATGGCTGAAAATGACCCTCTCTTTCAGCTGCATGAGGATTTTCGTGTTGCTGAATGACTGTGGAGTTCATTGGCTTGAACGACCTACTGCTCCAAGTTCGTCAATATCTTGTGTTGGGCATAACACTCATCGACTGGACTATAATGTTGATTATCTATTGTCATTATTGGGCACCAGTCCAAAGCACTCATGCTTCTGACCACTATTAACACCTGCAGAGTGGAGATCCCCAAGGAATGTGTATTTTGTGTAGAAGTCTGAGTTCTGTAATTGAGGTGCCACACATCAGGAAACACAGATGTCGCAGCGAGCCATTTCAGTGATTGAATCAGGAATTCACTTATTCATGTGTTGTAATGTGTCCAGGTGGACCTGCAAAGGAGGATGTGTGGGAATAATGTGTCACCTGGCTCCCCGCCTGACTAGTGGTGCGGTCTGTTGTTGGTAACAATTACAGTGCAGAGAGCGAAACTTAGATTGCACTGGGGATAGTGAGTTTGCAACTTCCTTTTGAAAAGTTTATTTATTAGGAGTCTCTCATTTCCTTTGTGACCAATGTCTGCCTTCTCTGCTCAGCTGGGAGATGAGGTTGTGAATGCTGAATAGGGATATCTCTCCTCTCCCAACAAAACCTCCTTCTATTCCTGCTGTTCTCCAGGTCCTGCCCGATGCCCTCAGGCTGTGTGGCTCCTTGGTCCTCGTACTCCAACACCACCTGCTGCCTGCATTTGGTCAGATTATGCCAACATGCAGAAGTCAACCATGATAGCTATGTACTGCAAGGCGTCCCCAGATGGCACGGTGGCCTAGCGGTAGAGCTACTGCCTTACAGCACCAGTGAACCTTGTCCGATCCTGAATACTGCCGCTTGTCTGGAAGGAGTTTGTACGTTCTCCCCATGAACTGCATGGGTTTTCTCTGAGATTTTCAGTTTCCTCCCACACTCCAAAAATGTACAGGTTTAGAGGTTAATTGGCTTGATATAAATTGTCCCTAGTGTGCGCAGGATCCTGATAGTGTGCGGGTGTCGCTGGTCGGTGCGAACTCGGTTGGCTGCAGGGCCTGTTTCCGTGCTGTATCTCTAAACTAAACTAAAATGATGGAAGCAACATCTTATACTCAGAACATTGTTGGTATTTTCCACCACCATCTAATGAGCTGAAATGATTTTTTTCACAAATATATTGCACTTGAGACCTCTCTAATGTGTACTGATGAATAAATTATGAGGCAAGACATAAGTCAGTTTCAGCTGAAGATAGACACAAAAAGCTGGAGTAACTCAACGGGTCAGGCAGCATCTCTGGAGAAAAGGAATAGGTGTGGTTTTGGGTCGAGACCCTTCTTCAGACTGAGAGTTAGGGGAAAGTGAAACGAGAGATATAGATGGTGATATTGAGAGATATAGAACAAATTACGCAAATAACTGACGATGATCAAGAAAAGGTGGAGCCATTGTTGGCTGTGGGCTGGGTGATAATGCTATACAGACAGCGAAACTCAACAGGACCACAGTGAAACTAGTAGAACTAGGGTGGGGGAGGGACAGAGAGAGAGGGAATGTAAGGGTTAATTGAAGTTAGAGAAATCAATATTCATCCTGCTGGGTTGTAAGTTGCCGAAGCGAAATATGAGGTGCAGTTTCAAGGTCAGTTTCAGCTATTAGGAAAAATGTTTTGTCAGGAAAGTTGAGTATTTGTGTGACCTTGACCTCCCCAGAGAGAGTAGCACAATCTGAGTGTAGTGTCACATTGTCTGTCCTGTGAATGGTCCATAGCTATGCGATGGCCTTTGTTGTTTCTATCCGTGCTGCCGTGGTTGGGGGAGAGCAGTGCTGTGAGGAGTCACAGAAGTTGGGGAATAACACTTATCCCCCAGGTTCCATTCTGGTCAGTATCAAATGCAGAGTCCATCTGCTTGAATGAATTATGTGTGTTTCCCAAACAACTTGCTATTTACCATCATTAAACTGTTACGCTCCACAACCACCAAAACATTACGAGAATGGAAACTTTCCTGTTCATAAAAAGGTCCAGGTTATCAAGGGAATTTTTTATGATACAATTGATGGTGTTTTAGACCAGTGGGAAGAGCGCAAGGCTGGCAGATCCATTGTCCAACGTGTGTAGGAAGGAACTGCAGATGCTGGTTTACACCAAAGATGGACGCAAAATGCTGGAGTAACTCAGCGGGACAAGTAGCATCTCTGGAGAGAAGGAATGGATGACGTTTCGGGTCGAGACCATTCTTCAATTCATTGCATATGTGACATCTCCAATGTATAGTGATGAGTAAAATATGAGGCAGGCCGGAAGTCAGTTTCAGCTATATGGAAAGATGCTCTATCAACAAATTTGAGTATCAGTGTGACCCGGAACTACTCAGAATGAGTAGGACAATCTGTGTGCATGGCCACATTGTCTGTCCTCTGAATATTACATAGCTCTGTAATGGCAGTCACAGATGGTCTTAACCTTAAGACGGTCTGAAGAAGGGTTTCGGCCTGAACCGTTGCCTATATCCTTCGCTCCATAGATGCTGCCTCACCCGCTGAATTTCTCCAGCATTTTTGTCTACCTTCGATTTTCCAGCATCTGTAGTTCCTTCTTAAACATTTAGTCTTAACCTGTTAATGCTTTGGTCATCAAAGAGGCATAGGTAGGATGTGGTGCAAATGAGAACACCTTTCACTCTTACCCTGAGGACTTCAACCCACTGGCCAGCTATGTCCACCGCAATGCCTTCAGTAACTGAGGTATTATGAATGGGGCACCGCTGGTCAATAAAGGTGTAGACTATTTTCTAAATGGGGTCAGAACCCTAAAATCGGAGGTGCACAGATTCCCAAAATGTTAATCTGCAAGTGGAATTGGTGGTAAAGATAGCATACTCAATGCTACCATTTATTTCAAGAGGGTTTGTATCCAAAAACAGGGATGCAATGCTGAGGCTCTATAAGGCATTTGTAGGGCAGCATTTTGAAAATTATGAGCAATTTTGAGCACCATATCTGAATAAGGATGTGCTGGCTCTGGAGAAGGTCTAGAGGCGGTTTATAAGAACGATCCCAAGAATTAGTAGGTTAACCTATGATGAGCGTTTGTTGGCACTGGACCTGTACTCGCTGTAGTTTAGAAGAATGATGGGGGACCTCATTGAAACATACAGAATAGTGAACGGCTTGGATAGAGTGGATGTGGAGAAGATGTTTCCACTAGTGGGAGAGTCTAGGACTAGAGGTCATAGCCTCAGAATTAAAGGAATTTTAGGAAGAAGATAAAGAGAAATTTCTTTAGGCAGAGGATGGTGAATCTGTGGAACTATTTGCCACAGAAGGCTATGGAGGCCAAGTCCGTGGATATTCAGAGATAGGTAGATTCTTGATTAGTGCAGGTGTGAGAGGTTATGGGGAGAAGGCAGGAGAATGGGGTTCGGAGACAGAGATCGATCAGCCATGATTGAATGGCGGAATAGACTTGATGGGCCAAATGGCCTAGTTCTACGCCTATCACTTATGACCTTAAGTAGCACAGCATCTAAATGCTGGAGAAAATACTCTAACTGTTGGAAGGTGTTCAACGTTCTGCAGCCAGATCTGAAGCTCTCCAGTGTCAGCAGAATGTTCCTTTCAGCAATGAGAAAAGTAATAAGCTAGCATGATGTGCACGTAGTTTGACGGAGATTGTCCGTGAGAGCCATAGTGTGGGACTTTCTATTTCTGGAGGTGTGGACAGCATGGTGTGTGGTATGAATAATAGCATCACTTGATGCACTGCTGATCCTTGGAAACAGCCAGTCACACTAGCGTAGATTGTGCACAAAAGTGTCAGATTCAATTTTGTGATTCGCATAAATCCCACAGTAATTATCATTGGCATAACCTTCTTCATTTAAATTACTTTTTTGAGTGTATGTATATATTTTTTTTTAAAGTAAGCAATTGAAATTTTCAGATTCTTATTATAAATGCTCTTTAAATAAAATTTTGGTAGATCAACATAAAAAAACTATACTCATTGAAGAGGAGCAATTATCTTGACAAAATAATAGTGTCAAAAACCGCTACGATTAAATCTATTGGAAACAAAATTAAGGCTTAAACACAGGGTTGTGAAGCTTTAAGTTGTTGTCTTACATTAATATTCTACATGTGAATATCCCTGATAATGATCTTAACTTCTGTAAAGAACGGGTCTATTCTCACTTCAGGGTTAAATTCTCCTGTTGTTAATCAATGTTGTTATTTCTACTGATTGCCACATTTATCAGATTTTAGATTTAAGCTTAAAGCGGATGTGCATCCAGCATCCTTTGAAAGAATCAATAGCCTTTGCTCTGGATGACAAATTATTTCACAAGTCAGCTAACCCTGTGAGAAGAGACTCCTTGCCCTAATGTTCAAAGTGTTTCCCATGAATATCTTATCCTCTTTTAGTTCAGAGATTTACAACATCAGCTATTCACTCATAGTTTTGAATTGAGTGAATCATAGCTCTACTCAGTTTTATACACTTATTTTCATTCATCTGTCTCGGAAGAGCAAGATATTAAATTATTTGACACAAATGCAGTTTAAAATGTATACTTTTATGTATTTTCATGCTGTTACTGTGACTGGTCCTTAAATATCTTCAATATCAATAAAACAGCTCTGGAATGATTTCATTGTCAAGAGGAGCAACAGACTGTAAATGTTTAGTTGATTGCACAGAGCTTTTCCAGTTTAATTGGCTTTGGTAAGTTGTAAAAATTGACCCTAGTGTGTCAGATAGTGTTAGTGTACCGGGTGATTGCTGGTCCCATATCTCTTGGTTTTCCTAATATCCAAAAATGTATCCGACTGCCTTAGTGACCTAATGTCCACAGTCCTCTTGGTTAGAAGATTTCCAAAGAATTGCAACCCTCTGATTAAATACATTTATTCTCATCACCGTTTGAAGAGGTTAGCCCCTTATTTTGAGGACTTAACTCCTGGCTCTAGGTACCATAACCGGGAACAATATTGTCCCTACATACACCCTATAATGGTACATATAACAAGATTATAGTGTATAAGATTATAAGTAAGAAAGGAAAATAAATATAGAGCACTCTCCAGACCCCAAAATTAGTTCTGCTGTTTGGAATATAATCACTATAGAATTGCAGTCAGTGGGATACATGTATCTCACTAGTATGAAGACTAATGAGTGAATTTTAAAAGAAATTCGTATTGATGTATTAAAATATATTCAGCCAACTCAAACCAAAACGAGCATTCTACTGCTGAAAATGGGTTTAACCTGTGTGGAATTTGTTGTTCTCTCTGTGGCCACATGAGTTTACTCCAGGTGCCCCAGTTTCCTCCCATATTCCAAAGACGTGCAGGTTTGTAGGCTAATTGGCTTCTGTAACTGCTTTCTCAAGTCCCTACCTGGTCGGAGAGGCTGCCTTCCTCCGAGCAGCACCTTCGACCTGTCCTCGCGGCCTACCAGCGGGTCCTGGAGCGACGTTTCCTGAGGGGACCTGGCCAGAACCTCAGCTTTGGCGGTGGCACAGCGCTGGAGCGCTATCGCGGAGCGGGCGATGCCTTTCCTGGGTCACCGCGCTGGAACTCCAGTATGCTGGGACCGCCGATGAAAACATTGTGGAGCCGCGGTTCTGTGGAGCGGCCAGCTGCGGCGCTGAACTTTACATCCCGGAGCCTGGGATCTCTCGCCGAGATCGCCAGTGTGTGGAGCTCCGTCAAACGTGGTCTGTTGGCTTGGAAGCCGCGGTCTCCGGTAAGAAGGCGGCCGTTCCTGGCACCCCAAGCCGCTGAGGGTTCTCCCGACGCCGGAGCACCATCACCCGGCGAGAACATCGGGTGCCGTGGCGGCAACTGTGGAGGCCTCAATAGGCCCGACTCTGGGTGGACAAGAGGATGGGGACTGGACTTTGTGCCTTCCCCCACAGTGGGAACCAATGTGGGGGGATGTTTTTGTGTTTTGGTGTTAAACTTCTTGAATGCTATGTTGTATTTTTATTAGTGTGCTGCAAGGACATCTGAATTTCCCCTGAATAAGGGGATTAATAAAGTAAATCTAATCTAATCTAATCTAAATTGTCCCTAGTGTGTATGATCAAATTAGTTAAGGGTGTTTATTGGTCAGCCCGCACTTGGTGGGCCGAAGGGCCTGTTTCCTCACTGTACCTCGAAACCAAACCGAAGAGCAATGTCTGCCTCTCTTGGCATCTCTCAGGTAATTTCTTCTTCATGTCATACTGAGGTGTTCATTCTTGAAGAACATTTTGTCTGACATAAATGTCCACAGAATGTAGAAACTTTATCTGTAGTGGGATCTTCAAACTCACTGTTCTGCAAAATGACGGTTCTTATTTCCCAGTTCATCCAGTGACCAGATTCTGCGAACCTTGATACAACGCTGACACATGGAACTGCAGGTGCTGGTTTACAAAAAAAAGATGCAAAGTGCTGGAGAAACTCAGGGGGTCAGACAGCATCTCTGGAGACCATGAATTGGTGATGTTTCGGGTCGGGACCTTTCTTCAGATTGGGGGGAATGGGGAAAAAAATGGAAGCAAAAAAAGGACAAATCAGGGCAATAGATTAACTCGGGCAAGGAGGTTCCATGATAGGCTGAATTCTGGAGGCTGAGAGGGATACGTAATTGTGAACTGTGGTTAACGGACTTTTAGTGGAGGGAGGGGAAGAGGAAGGGGTGGTGTTTGTAGGAGTTACATTCAACATTGAATTCTCCAAATTTAAGGTAACTTCCACAAAGATCTCCCTCCCTCCTCCCCTCCCGACCCGACCCAACCCGAAACGACACCTATCCTTTTTCTCCAGAGATGCTGCCTGACCCGCTGAGTTACTACAGCATTTTGTGTCTATTTTTGGTATAAACAGATATCTGTAGTTCCTTTTTTATTACACAAAAATGGTTCGTCAAGCTTTCCAATTGATGTGATTTAATCTGGAAACGGTCACAGAAGTGATTTACTGAAAGATAAACTCATTTTCATCACATAGCCCTGCAAAAAACAATGCTATTTGATTCAATTTATATACAGTATCCTAGTTCTAGATTGTGCAATCACAGAAAATAGTTTCTCATCATCTATTCTATGAGTTCCCCTGAATATCTTGAAAATGTAACTATTTTCACTCCTTAATTCTGTAAATTCTGTGTAACACAGCTCTTGTTTATATAATCGCGCTTTATCCCCAGATATCATTTTAGTAAGTCTATACTGCAATGCTCCAAGTCACTGTAAACTTCTGCAGAGCCTGGAATTGAGCATAAAGCAGAAGGGGGAATTGAACCAGGGTTTGTCCAGTTCGGGCATGATTTCTGTTTGCATTCTTCACAAATGGGCCTTCATTCTATGACACTGTTTGATTACCTGCCCTCAACATTTGAAAGATCTTTGTACAGGATGCTCAAGACAACTTAGACTTTGTCTACTTCTGGCATCACATTACAAAGTGAATACCCTCATGTTTTTAAATTAACAATTGGGCATACTTTTACAGAATCACTTCATCTTTAAAATGGTACATTTTTGCAAAATCTATACTGACAAAAATATGGGCTGTCGTCTCATTATAAATTTGCATTTTGAGCTTTTTATCTGGTTATGCTGGAGTAACTCAGCAGGTGAGGTAGCATCTCAATATGTATGGGCGAAATCTCCTTAAGGTATGCCTACATGCTTTGAAATGCTGCACTGCAAATGGTTGTTGTTGGTGGTGGTAACTGCTTTGAAATGCTGGACTGCAAATGGTTGTTGGCAATGGTGGTGGTAACTGCTTTGAAATGCTGCACTGCAAATGGTTGTTGTTGGTGGTGGTAACTGCTTTGAAATGCTACACTGCAAATGGTTGTTGTTGGTGGTGGTAACTGCTTTGCAATGCTGCACGGCAAATGGTTGTTGTTGGTGGTGGTAACTGCAACTTCCTGTTTGCACTGTTATATTGATTTTAGATAAAACACTACCACTTACGGCTATGATTTTTGGCCATCTTACTCAGTCCCCCTCCGCTCATCAGGTGCAGAGGTTTCTTCCCATTAATGAAAAATAAAAGTGTTTTTAGTGTTTAAAAAAATGTTGAGAATCTCTCTCCTGTCAATCATGCCATGAAAGCCACACCCCTTCCGGTGGGAGGGGGAGGGGTTATAAAACTCGGAAGTGTACGTGTGGCTCAGTCTGCAAGATGGGGGAGGGTGAGGTCACAACTCTCTCTGAGCTGTGAATCAACTGAATACACTGAATGTCTACTGAACTGTGAGTGTGGTGTTTATGTGGTGTTTTGTGTGGTTTTATGGTGGCTTCATGGTGGTTTCACCCTGCTTGAAATGGTATGAAACTGCAGTTGAATGTGGTGGCCTTGCACACTGTATGAAATGGTATGAAACTGCATTTGAATGTGGTGGCCTTGCACCCTGCATGAAATGGTATGAAACTGCACTTGAATATGGTGGCCTTGCACCTGCTTGAAATGGTATGAAACTGCACTTCAATGTGGTTGTCTTGCACCCTGCTTGGTGATATGAAACTGCACTTCAATTTGGTGGCCTTGCACCCTGCTTGAAATGGCATTAAACAGCACTAGCATTTGGTGGCCTTGCATCCTGCTTGAAGTTGCATGAAACTGCACTTGAGTTTGGTGGCCCTGCACCCAGCTTGAAGTGGTAGGAAACTGCACTTGAGTTTGGTGGCCCTGCACCCTGCTTGAAGTGGTATGAAACTGCATGAATTCGGTGGCCTTGCACCCTGCTTGATGTGGTCGGAAACTGCACTTGAATTCGGTGGCCTTGCACCCTGCTTGAAATGGTAGGAAACTGCATTTGAATTTGGTGGCCTTGCACCCTTTTGAAATGGAATTTCGAGGAATAGCCATGAGTCAACTGCTCGCCCACCAGCCGTGAGTGAGCTGCCAGCACATCAGGCTTGAGTGACTGAGCTGTCACCCCAATAATCCATTTGGCTCACAATGTCCATACCAGCCCTCTGGAAACCAGTCCCTTTAGCCCACAATACCCATACTAGCGTTCCAGAACCCCCCCCCCCCCCCCCCAACTCACCACCAATATTGGAATTGGTGGAGAGGTGGAATATTGCGTTGTGGGACCCGTGTGAACATGGGACCCAACGGGTTCCACTTAGTCTAGTAACGGATAGATTTACGTGTAAGTTAATAGTTGAACAAATGTTGGATGAAAATTGGCGATCTGTTGATTTGTTTCTCTGTGTCAATATTTTTTTAATTTAATTTGTTTGCAATGATTATGCAGAGACCTCGTCCCAGATGCAAAACTGGTTTTGAAACCAAAATGCTGTTTCTCTTTCTGAGGTAAAACGGTGTACAGGCTGTGAAGAAAAGCAAGAAGTGCTGGAGTAACTCTAACAGCAGGTTAGGCAGCATCTCTGGAGAAAAAGGATGGGTAATGTTTCTGGTTCGGGACCCTTCTTCAATAAAGTGAGCGAAGGGCTTGATGTTCAGAGGGGGTGAGATTAGAGTAGGTAAGAGGAGTGGAAAGGTCAAGATGGTTGATGACCCTGAAGAAGGGTCCCGACCTGAAAAGTCAGCCATCCTTTTACTCCAGAGATGCTGCCTGACCCGCTGAGTAACCACCACTTTGTATCCATCTTTGGTATAAATCTGCAGTTCTCTGTTTCTACATAAGACGTATAAGATAATGGCCTGTGGTGATGAGCCCTATGAAAAAGAAAGCATTGTTTAGAATGGGAAACAATAATGAGACTTGATTTCAACTCAATGTAATCTGAAATGATGCTGATGGTTGTTAATTATTCATCCATTACAGTACTGTCAGAACTGCTCAATCCAATTATTACTTTGCAACACTCCACTCGTATCTGTTGTTTTGTATTCTGTGTTAGCAAAAAGCTGAAAAATGAAGTGTACAATGAAGCAAAGATAAATCAGGAGATAGATTTGCCTGTTGGTAATGAAGGTTGCAAAGACAATGAATATAGGTTTGCTGTCTCTTTAGAATCTTACATCTTGCCCTGACCCTCCTGCAGTTGATTCAAAATAGAGATAATGTGTAGGAAGGAAGTGCAGATGCTGGTTTACACAGAAGATAGACACAAAATGCTGGAGTAACTCAGCGGGACAGGCAGCTTCTCTGGTGAAAAGGAATAGGTGAGGTGTCGGGTCCAGACCCTTCTTCCGACTTCTGCTGAAGAAGTGGTCTCGACCCGAATATATTCCAGCATTTTGTGTCTATCTTCGGTCGATAGAGCTAACTGTTTGTCAATGGACCCAAGGTAGTCTCACATGCAGCTGTAGAATTCATGTGATTGCAATAATGAAGTGGGTTCCCAGCAGTGGCAGACTTGTGAGCTGTTCAGAACCAAGTTAAAGACATACAGGGAGAGAAATTGAGGTAAAGTATGCTTGATCTTTATTAAAGCTATAATAGGATGTTAACTGCATGAAGAAACTGATAAACTAACATATAACTTGGCAGTGCATCTCTAAAAATGCTGAGATATTAATCATGCAGAAGGTATATAGGAGTTGCTTGATTGTAATGTCATTTGTAGAATCTTGTCAGCATTTTGTGGTTTTGCTTTCCCCCACCATAGATAGTTTCTCTTTCATTAATGTAACCTGCCTCACCATTTAATATGATCTCTGTTTGCCTGAAGACAGATTGCTGAATTAGACTAGCTCCTATGCTACCAAAATTAACTTTTCCACTGTAACGTTTCACCCTCTTCATCAAATGACAGTGCAGCTCCATCAGATTATTCCCCTCCTTCTCATGGCAACATGATTGTTATCAAATTTGTTCTTCTCCAGCCTCACTGCAGTCTGTCTTCCTGCCGAGTCGCATCCCCTCCATCTATCAGGTCACATTTTCAGTTGCTGTCTCCTCCATCTTCTGTTTCCACCAGTGAAGCTGTTTCCACCATGGCTCATCAGTAAAACAGCCTCCTCCATGCGAGCACATCAATTGCTCACTGGGCCAGATGAGATATCCAAAGGCAATCAATCCCCAAACTCAACACAGCCAGAAGGCTGGAGACCAAGACAAGGCACAAAATAAATGTAAACAAATTGCACCCAGTTGGAGATTGCGAACTGTTGTTGGACACATGTTAAATATCTCCCTGCATTTTTCATTTGTGTCAAATAACTCTCCTGCAGAGAATAGCGTTATAGAAAATGGAATAAATAGCTCCATTACTGAAAGCACATTGGTAGCCAGTTTGAGTCTTGTGGGATTGTGTATCATGTGCCCTTTGATGTTGTTCCTAATGTGCCAACTTGCCTCATTCCTTTTTGACCGAGCTGCTTGTCATCCACGGGACATTTTAGAGCTTTGTTAAGAGGGTGACTATTAAGCTAAATAACACAAACAAAAAAAAGAGAAAAATGCATGAATTAGTGTGTCAGCTGGCAGTTTATCATGAGAATGAATTCAAGGTGATTACTAACTGTGCACCAGTATGTATGTACAGTAATTTTACACTCGGTAGGAACGGTAGTCATTATACTTGAATTGATTGGAAATATCATGCTCCTTGCTGCTTCCAGCTGGTTGTCTTTGCTATCTTACGTGCTTGAATTTCAATCCAGTCTTCACAGCGCACGGCAAAGCAATCAATGCACAAATGTACAAAGTGGCCAACAGGAATTTATTCGGATGCTGGGGTAACTAAGTGGTCATATTGTGGGTACAGTTCCTGACTTATTTTGCCCCCTCTCACAGATATTTACAATAATGTATATTATTTAATTTCCTCTTAGATTTCCCTAAAGTTCATATAATTCTGAATGAAGAAATGGATTCCAGTAATGGCAAGATAGGTATCTAACCCATGTAGCTCTTTCAAAGGTATTTGAGAATCTCTGAGTGAAAGAGTTATGTTTGTACAATTTATTTTACATAGACCTAAGTTCCACAGCAGAGCAGTTAATTGCAGGTTCCTCATTCAATCCTGCTGTTGTATCTTCAGGTAATGAATACTCCTGTCGTGGCAATGTCATAAAGGAAGGAGTGGCAATTCAATGAATGCACTTAGATTAGGGGGGAAATGTATTTTGATAATGGTGAAATGGTCGTTCAGATTTTCTTTTTTTTTCTTTTCTTTTGAATTCAAAGATAATAATCTAAAATGTCAGATCTTATGTTCAAAAAATGCTTCTTTTGATCTTTTGTTACAGCTGAATGTGGGGCCAGTGTGACTGGAAACGAAGGCATTCTCCTTTCACCCAATTACCCAGCTAATTACAGCAACAACCATGAATGCATCTATTCTATTCAAACACAACCAGGTAAAGGAATCCGATTGAAATCCCGGACATTCAAGCTCCAGCAGGGAGATATTCTAAAAGTAAGTATACCTCTATGCTCTAGTATGTTGGAACTCCAGCAATCACTTCAAAGTATCAACATAAATGCGCAGAGCTTTATTTCAATGTTATACTTGCGTATAGTGACAATTGTCGCTTCTGTAAGCTGTTGTCATTTATCTACCATGGTGAAAAATGGACAATCTCGAAGAGACACAGTAAAGTTATCAGTTTATGTCGGAGTGTTTATTTCAGGATGATTTGATTCCATTAAGCCGATGATCCTCTTAAGCATTTAGACCCAAGCTTGTAACATTTGTACCATAATGATATCAGATTTCCAGCTGAAGAGAAACATCAGGGAGAGAAGCAGCATGAGTGTTAAGTAGTTTAGTTTTATTTTAGTTTAGAGATACAGCACGGAAACACGGTCCCTTCAGCCCACCGACTCCGTGACGACCAGCGATCCCTGCACATTAACACGATCCTCCACACACAAGGGACAATTTACATCTATACCAAGCCAATTAGCCTACAAACCTGCACTTCTTTGGAGTGTGGGAGGAAACCGCTTACAGGAGAAAACCTAAAAAGATCTTGGGGAGAACGTACAAACTCCGTACAGTTGACCACACACAATCTGTGCGGGGCAGGGGTGGAAGTGACAGAAAGTAACACGAAACAGCCAGGCGATGGGCTGCAGAGAACCAACTGCTGTAAGCTGCAAAAATATATCTAAGCTGTAATATTCAATCCCAGAAAAAAAAACAATGGGTGGTTTGGCAGATATCCGGGGCAGTGTGCAAATGTCCTCATTCAGGTTCTATGAATTAAATTCTCCTGAAAACCTGCAGATGGGGAAGCTCGTGAGGCATTAACCAGGGTGTACCGTACCTTACAAAACTGTCAGCAATCTCTAGCATCTGCTCACATGTAGTTAAAATCAGGAAATGCAGATATTGCTATCAGTGAACCTCCTTTCCGATTAGGCTGCAGTTATAAACAATAGTCAGAGATTTGGCATTAACGTCCGATTTTTACACACTTTGAAGATGGTTCAGTGATGTATTGCAGAGTTTCTAAGAATATTCGAAGACATAATTACCACTGAACATTCTCCAAGGCTTTGAAAATATAATTGTATTGGTGTGAACTGTCATTTCCTCAGAAAAGCATTTTCAAATTGATTGGTTTTTAAAATAGTTTAAAAAATAAGAATAATTAGCATGTTCTAGGTTTTATTTTGCTCTCTTCTTTTCTTTTTACGTGCTGGCTTGTGACCAGTGAAATCCTTCACTCTGATTGTTCAGTGATTTTGATATCATTGCTGCTCTTGGATACAACAAATCCCCCGTAGGCTTCTTAATCATCTCAGAAGAAAGGATATCCATTCTACACAACCCCTTAAATCTTTATAAATACATTTCTGGCTTGATCACAATCCTGTCACCGAAGACTGGAAAATTGAGATCATTATGTCTTAGAAAGCATGATTCCTGACTTATTTTTTCCCCCTGCTAAACTGATAGGAAATGCTTTGATTTGTATTGATGGCCATGCATTGCTTGTGATAGAGATGGAAGATGTTTGCATACTGAGTGAAAGTAAGGAAATACACTAAAGCTATGCAACAATTAGCACTGATGTACAGAGAGATCTTGGGGTCCAAGTCCATAACTCACTGCAAGTGGCAACATGAGTAGATCGTGGTGAAGAAGGTATTTAGTATGCTTGCCTTTATTGGCGAGGGTGTTGAGTACAAAGGGCCTGTCCCACTTACGAGATTTTTTTGGCGACTTGCTGGCACCCATCATAGTCGCAGCAGGTTGCCGAAAAATGTCAACATGTTGAAAATCCAGCGGCGACCAGAAAAATGTACGAATCTTTGGGTGACTACTCACGACCATACAGGTGTCACCTCACGACAGTATATAAAATCGTGAGAAGCACAGATAGGGTAGACAGTCAGAACCTTTTTCCCAAGATTGAACTATCAAATACTAGTAGGCATAGTTTTAAGAGGAGAGGTGCAAAGTTTAATGGAGATGTATGGAGCAAGTTTATTTTACATAGTGGAATGTGAGTGCTTGCAATGTGCTTCAAGGGGTGGTGGTGGACAGATACTCTAGTGGCATTCAAGATACTTTTGGATAAGCACATGAATATGCAGGAAATTGAGGTATATGGATTATGTGCAGGCAGATAAGAGTTGGTCTTGGCATCGTGTTCGGTATAAACAATGTGGGCTGAAGGGCTGTTTCTGTGCTGCACTGTTCAATGCTTTACATTCTATGGTCCATAACATGTTAAATCTAGTTTAAATTGATTGTAGCATGGGCATTCATGTTATTAATGTAGGAAAGTCCTTGGAAACTGATAATGCTTTAATTTCATATGGTGTGGTGAATTTTTGGATTAATTAGGCCTAGTATTTAATCCATGGGGAATGGAAATATTTGACTCTCTTTGCAACCATTGTTGGATGAAAGTGTACATCACAGGTTATACCCATGACAGAACTCCTCCCATTTTCTATCAACAACATAACATATAACACAAGAACCCAAGAAAACAGGAGCAAAGATAGACCACACCTGGTTCTTCGAACTTGCCCCACAATTCAATATTAAAATGGGTCATGTACCCCAGGCCTCAATTCCTCTGCTGTGCTTGAAAATGCTCTGTATTTATGCCTATAAGGATCCACTAGCTTTTTCAGATGGAGATTGACAGATTGTTGATAAGTATGGGTGCCAGGTTATGGGGAGAAGGCAGGAGAGTGGGACTGAGAGGGAAGGATAGATCAGCCATGATTGAATGAAGAAGTAGACCTGTTGGATCAAATGGCCTAATTCTGCTCCTATAATTTATGAACTTATGCAAAATTCTGTTACTGTTACATTGGATGATAAGTAAAATTTGGCTGGATGCTTGGCAGAACCTTTTAAATATTTAATTAGTACCATTCAAATTTGTTTTATGCCGTCTTGGAAAGACAGATGACTTCTTGATTTAACATTTAAAAGGTGCTTCAAACAATGCATCAACCATGCATTAAAATATCAACTAAAATTGCAGGTACAATACACGATAGTAGAGATTGCAATCTCAGCTGTTTCACGGAATAGCACAAATCAACTAAGCAATGCCCCATATTTACACTTATAAAATCTTGGAAAAGTACCTGCTGTTCCACCAATGTGGAGGAAAAAAGGGATGGGTTATGTGCCAATGTTTCCTTTCAAATTACTTAATCTTTGATAGACCAAGAGATGGTTTAGCATATGTAATCACACTGAACATAAAATGGGTTGGAATTAAGCCAAACATGTTTCAGCTGGTCATGTGGCTAGCAGTTTGAAGAAAACTTCCTGAATTATGGTAAGTTTCAAGCTTGGAACCTTCGAGAAAATTACACTGAATCTCAGAGACCGAGACAGAGTACAACTCGCCACAGTTACAGCAATCCACCTCCTGTGGTATTGAATGGGGGTAAATTTCTAGGCTATAATGTTCTAAATTTCTGTGAAGTTCGATTCCCAAAATGTTCCTTGCAATTTGTTTTGGGTTTAATCTATTTCTAGCTTTTCCAAAAGGTGTTTAATGCAGTGAGACAGAAGGATCCACTGATCTGATATCCTGATATAAAGATTTCATCATAATACTTGGATTAGTTATCAGACTTATTCACTTGAAACTGGACTGTATCATAAACACTGAATGAAACTTTTTACATGGATTCTTCTCTCAGTAACTACTGTCAAACAGAAATCACAGAATACTGACGGGTTATAATTCTGAAATGGACAATTAATGGACTGATTGATTGATTTGTCAGTTTTCATCAGATCAGCAGATGAGAGTCAGTGATGACCTTATTTCTGATGACCATATTTCAACCACACATTTCTGTTTTCAAGGCTTTTCATTTTTACTTCCTGCAGTCAAATTCAGGAAGAGGAAATCTATTTTTCATGACTACAAATCATGTCATGAAACTTCAAATCAGCCATCCAACCAGATGTGATCAAAGGCAAAATCCTTGTGGATTTTTTAGACACGCCATCACTTGAAAATAGCAAAAAAATGAAATATTTGCAGCATAATTCCTATCTCTGGCTGTATTAATAATAGTTTTTCACAAATTGACTGTAGTTTGGTTGGTGCGGGACCGGATGCAGTTTGTTGAAAAAGATAAGGTCACTTCAATTGAGCTGATTTTCTTAATGAATAAAGTGGATGGAAGCTGTGTGATGCACCGAAGTGGAAAATTAGGTAGGATGTAAAGTGTAAAATGAAATGAAGCTGCTTTTCTTTCAGCCACAGGATTTTTCTCTCAGCGTGTTGCTCCCATGCTGAAAGCATTAACGTGTGTGGTGGTCACTTTTTCACTTGGGATTAGCAATGGTGGAAATACATGCAACTATGACATGTATTTACAACTCACAACCAAGTTGTCAACCACATATGAATTAAAATGGTCCTGCCAGCACAGCAGTGTTCTGCTCCCTCATTGTGCCTGACACAATGGTCACCGATCTGCTCGTGCAGGAGAAATATCCTTTGTGTAGGCCAGCCTACAGCAGCTTCTCACCACAGACAAAACTACCAATTTCATCCTACATTATGATCAATTCCTCACAGCTTGGAGCATCTCAGGGTACAGGAATAGATGCATGGGCACGGTCATGGTGAGCGTAGTTGAGATTTGTATGACAAGATGCACAAGATGCCTCATCCATATTTTCCCTTCTCTCCATGGCAGACATTTCTATGGTTGCCGTGGAGAGTTCATTAAGGGCCTGTCCCAATTACGTGACCTTGGCTCGCATATTGCGCGGCCTCGTGGTCGCTTGCGGTGTATGGGCACCGTATGGACGCGCGGGGCCGGTCCCACTTAGAAGCACGGAGTTGTGCGGGACTGGTCTGGACATCACGAGGAGTTCCGAAATTCTGGCAATGGCCAAAATCTTCACGCGCCAACGGCCTGTCGGCACGCAGGCACATTGCGGTCATACGCAGCATCTTGACGCCATATACAGCGTCTTGATGGCGTACGCCTAGCGCGTGGCATTGCGCGATGACGTCACCGCCCGGCATGGTGTTGCGTGATGACGTCACCGCCCGGCGCCGTGAGACGCCGAAATTCAATCGGCCCGCCTCCTGCCCAGCTGATTAGTAAGCATGACGCAAATTGCGTCATGCGCGAACTTAGCGCGTACTTAGCGCAAACTTCGCGTGAACTCCACTTCCGTTTGGTCATGCCAAACACACGCCATTGCATGCAAGTGGGACAGGCCCTTGACCTTCTGACATACTTCCCATGATCCCTAGTGACAAAGACAAGTCAGCTACAATCTCTGCAGATGACCATGGTCTTAAATGGACATGATGGGCTGAAGGGCAAGGGGGTTGCGACTATGAATCACAATGGCCATAAAATATTGAAGTGTGGCAAAATGGGAAAATAAGTGTTTACATTTTTTTAATTGTAGTTATTATCAATTTAGTGATTTTCTGAAGGTCCTCTGATTGGGTGTCAGTCGAGGGCATGATTAAGACATAATTTGTGGGTGAAATTCAATTTCTTGTCATTTATTTCAGAAACCCATTTTAAGCATACTCAAACAGCATATCTGCAACAGAGTTAAGTAAATGGAAAGATCAGTGGTACAGCAGTCAGTTTTCTGGCACCAGTGATTTGTAGTAGAAGATGGGGACATTTTCTTTGCCCATTGACACACAAGCTGGAATACATCACCAATACCATTGCTCTTTTACTCAAATACAAATGAAACTAAGTGTGTTAATTAAGAACAGGCCAATTTTAACCTCTGGGAAACATTCCAGTGAGACTAATTGGATCAAAGAGCACACTGACTGTTGACTGGGGGTCTCAAGTGAAATCCGTTAACAAAAATTATATTAGCTTTCAATTCTTTTAATTAAAACATGAAGTGCCAAAGTATCCATCAGTTGGCAGAAAGATATCTGTCTAATAGATATATAGAGATGTTTTAAAATGTGTTGTCTTCTGAAAGTTCACATTGCTCATTTTGAGTGGATTATCTTTCTTCTCCTTGCCTCTAATAATTCTATCACTGCCTGAATTTCACAACCTTCTGTATAATTAACAAGAACAATCAGTTTTGAAATTGAGAACTTCAATTCAGTTGACCAAAAAAAGATGTTCCTCAAAATGAAATAGTTTGGTTTCCAATATGCAGAGTCATCCAGTTACAGTTAAAATATTTTTTGTTGAAAAATTAAGCACATCCACTTTGGGTATTTAACACCAATCTTTAATTTTGTGTTAAATTGTAATATTTTAAATTTAACACCAATATTTAATAATCTAGTGGATTATTAAATATAATAAAGTTTGGAAGCGTGATGTAATTATTAAAGTGCATTTACTAAATGTAACAGAAATCCAATTTGTAATTTCTGAAATGTAAAATATTGCCTTCATTTTTTTGTAAGGACTGTTTTGTTCTGCTTTTACATAGAAACATAAAAAGTAGGTGCAGGAGTAGGCCATTCGGCCCTTCGAGCCACCACCGCCATTCAATATGATCATGGTTGATCATTCAACATTAGTACCCCGTTTCTGCTTTCTCCCCATATCCCTTGATACCATTAGTCCTAAGGGCTATACCTAACTCTCTCTTGAATACATCCAGTGAGTTGGCCTCCACTGCCTTCTGTGGCAGAGAATTTTACAGATTCACAACTCTCTGGGTGAAAAGAAATTTCCTCATCTCAGTCCTAAATGACCCACCCGTTATTCTTAAACAGTGACCCCTGGTTCTGTACTCCCCCCCAACATCGGGAACATTTTTCCTGCATCTAGCCTCTCCAATCCCTTAAGAATTTTATATGTTTCTAGAAGATACCCTCTCATCCTTCTAAATTCCAGTAAATATAATCCCCAGTCGATCCATTCTTTTGAGGTAACTGTTCTACTGTTTTAACTTTCTTTCAAAGAAAGGTTTCTGGAATCAAAGAAGCATTGTAACATTAACCATGTGATGTCAGAGCTGCTGCAGATATATATGCTATGGAACACATTTTATGGGAGTGCTGTAAAACTTCAATCATTTCACACCAATTACCTTCTAATTGCTGCATTGTATTGAAGAAATAGTTTGGTAATGTCAGGGAAAGATTTGTTCTTTGTGTTATGTGTAATAAAATATCAAGCTTATTTCCAAATAAAAGGTTCACAACTTGCAGGCAGGGGTAAACTGTGCCCACTGCTCTATTCTTTGCAACATTTAATATTGCGTTATTTCTTGATCATAGATTTTTGATGGGAACGATAGCACCTCCCGGGTACTTGGCACTTTCACTGGATTGGAGATGCTAGGCATCATTCTGAATAGCACATCAAGCAACCTGTGGCTGGAGTTCGTCACAAATGCAGAAAACACAAGCAAAGGATTTGAACTCCTTTTTTCAAGTAAGTGTCAGATTATGTTTAAATGGTTCTTTATTGTCACGTATGCACAGCACAGTGAAATTATTTTGCACAACAACAATAGCACGGTCGGCACAATTTTGGCGCTGTTTAAAATAAAAAAAAACACAGAAAACGCAAACCGAACAAAATCCAAAGTCCAGTCCACGTTTGAAGTCCTGGAACGGCACCGATCCAGGAAGCCTGCAGGCCCGCAGCCCCAGTGGCTCTCATAAAGTCATAAGGTTATGCGATAGGAGTGGAATTAGGCCATTCAGCCCATCAAATCTACTCTGCCATTCAATCATGGCTGACCTTCTTCCTTACTTCATTCTCTTGCCTTCTCCTTATAACCTCTGACACATGAACTAATCAAAAATCTATCTATCTCTGCCTTAAAAAATATCCACTAACGGCCTCTACAACCTTCTGTGGCAAAGAATTCCACAGACTCACCACCCTCTGACTAAAGAATTGGTTCCTCAAAATAACTTCCTTTCATTCTAAGGCTATGACTTCTAATCACTAGTGGAAACATCCTCTCCTCATCCACTCTATCCAAGCTTCACTATGCTGTATGTTTCGATGTAGTCCCCCCTCATTCTTCTAAACTCCAGTGAATGCAGACCCAGTGCCGACATACGCTCATCAAATGATAACCTACTCATTCCTGGGACCCAAAATTGCTCACGCGGCCATACCAGCCCCTTATAGAGTCTCAGCATTACATTCCTGTTTTTGTATACAAGCCCTCGGGAAATAAATGCTAGCATTGAGTTTGCTTTCCTCTACTAACCGACTCTGTGTCCCAGGGGTGCCTTATGCAGCTGACCTTGAAGGCACTGGAGGTAATACCCCAGTCCATCTTCTACTGGTCTACTCCTCGCAACCGTTGCCGCCAGTGGCTCCCCTCCTCATCTCTCCGGTCTTCAGGGCTTCCAAGATTCCACTTTGGGTCTTTGGGTCTTCGTTGGCCCGATTAATGATCATATATTATGTTAGATTGATTCAGTGTGTTGGAGTTATTTTAGTTTATTGTCACGTGTACCGGGGTACAGTGAAAAGCTTTATGTTGCGTGCTAACCAGTCGGCTGAAAGATTATACATGTATACAATCGAGCCGTCAATAGTGTACAGATACAGGATAAAGGGAATAACGTTTAGTGCATCATAACGTCCAGTTAAGTCTGAGATTTTGGATGATATATATTGTGAATTTTGGGATACGTTCCTTTTTCACCGTGAAGATGGTATTCTTGAAGATTTCGAATGCCGTTTGTTCTCTGATGTAATGCGCAAGATCTGCAACTTATGTTACTGAGGATTTTCCTTTGGTGCTGACAATGGAGATAAAGAATGTGTTGAGAAACTGAATGTTTCCTTTCACTTGTGGCATGTCCTTTTTCATGCTCTTCAGACACATAATACATGCAAAGTGAAACTTATTTTTGGTACATTTCATTCAATCGCTTTACATTTTCCCATTTGGGTACATTTGTCTGAGATGATGAGAGGAAACGTTCATAAGGTGATTTATTTTAACATGAGACAGTTGTAGAATATTGTTCTAACATGGACTTGGATGAACAATGACTTGATTCAATATCAAAGGGGTCGAAGATGACGAGAGATCAGGCTCAACTGTGTTGACTTAGCAAATCTGTACATATGTGTAAGGACACGTACAAAAATGCCGATTTAAACTCTAGCTTAGACAGGAATATTATGAACACATGCAGAGGCCACAGCCTTACGCATTCTTGACTCCACTGTCTTCCTCAGCTTGTCTCACCCTTTCACTCTTTTCCCTATTCCTTATTCCTATTCATCCTAACCCCCTGTTTTCCTTACATATATTCACCATCCCGTGATCACCCAACCTATTTCTCCCCCTCCATCTCTCCTCACTGCTCTCCTACTTTCGCCCTCCCCCCCCACCACTTTCTCTCCATTGACCTTAATCCCTCTGTCTCACTCCCCCTCCCAATTATTTCGTTCCAAATGTCACCCACTTCACTCCCACCGTCCACCAAGTGCAAGAATAATATATATTTTTCTCAGGCTGAGCCTCCACTCATTCATTTCTAAGCCAGAACCATCTCTGACCCAGTCCAGTGTGGTTCCCTACACCTCATCCAAATGCTCCACCAGAAAAAAAACTTATGGGAGCTCCCCTGGTACTCACTGTACAGTAATGTTATTCTTACTGCTAAATGTCTGCCAAATACCTGAGGCCATTGAGTAGAGGGAGAATATCTGTATTTCTATTAACTTTTTATTGCTGTATGTTGCTGACCCTGGATGGTCAACTGGAGTGCTGGCCGCAGTCCCGACATGCTCACTAACCTGGGACCAATTTGCAGGGCTTGTCTCACTAGTCTTCTGCACTCTTGAGTCAGTCAATAAGGTCTGGACAGTGACCAGGAATCGGGCTGCATGCTGCTGATTCCCCAGCCCCAAAAGTGTCCCTTTCAGGCTTTTCCAGATGCCAAAATTAGGGGAATAAAAAACATGAGGACATACCTCTCACGTGAGATGGGCAAGATTTAATATGTATCTGAGGGCCAACCTTTTCAGTCAGAGGTATATGATCAGTCTGCCATACGAGGTAGTTGAGGCAGATACTATGGCATCATTTAAAAAAACACTTGAACATGTACATACAAAAAAAGGATATGGGCCAAACACAAACAAATCTGACTCAGGGGCATCTTGGTTGACATGGACGAGTTGGTCCAAAGGGCCTGTGCTGTATGACTCTATGCAGTGTGGTTACTTTTCAGCAATGTAGCATTATCACATGGAACATTCATCAGCAGCTTAAGGACTCAGCATGTAATTCATTTTGATATGCTACCTTGCAGATAAATCTGTTTCACCTCATAACATTTGTGAAGACATTACAAATTGGCAATGAGAATGGTAATGTTCACACAGAAATGTTGAGCTCGTTGATGTTCAGTAAGAGTTGCGTCAAGTTCATTTGACCAGGTGAAACTCAATGACACTTTTGTAAAAATTGAAGACAATGAAGATCAAAAAGAATTCCCTGGACTAAATATGCGACTGAAGTGAGATCTGTGATCTGCACTTGTCCAGATGGAGCATTCAAGATATTTGACAAAATACAGGAAAGTGCAATCCATTCAATTGTGCCTTATCCATCGGTTCAAGTGTTCACGCCACTGCTACCAGTCTCTCTTGACACTTTCTTCCAAATGCATGGCCTCAACACCTAAGAAGGATGATTGTAGATGATAAATAACAACCTAGACATTTTCAAACACTCTAAGTCAATGCCATCTTAACCTGAGTTTCTGTCACCATTCTTTTCTTGTTTTGCAGGATCAAAATCCTGAAACCTCCTTTACAATAATATTGTGATAGTCTCATTTGCACATGAACTGAGAGGTTCTCTTAGGCACCTTCCAACACTCTCCTTGGGAGTTATTGTGAATCGATAAAACATGCTAACCATTGATGACAATATCCACCTCATAACAATGAGTTTGTAAAAAAATTGCATGCGTTTGGTTAGGCGCAGTGGTAGAGCTGATACGTCACAGGGACAGAGATCAGGGTTCGATCCTGACTACAGGTGCTGTCTGTGCAGCATTTTTGTACGTTCTCCCTGTGACTGTCCAGGTACTCCACTTTCCTTTCAAATTCCAAAGACATGCAGGTTTGCAGGTTAATTGGCTTTGGTAAAAAAATACCCCTAGTGTGTAGGATAGAATGAGCGTACGGGTGATCGTTGGTTGGCATGGACTCGGAGGGCTGAAGGTCCTGTTTCCACACTGTATCTCTAAACTAAACTAAGTTGAATCTGATTATTTGTGCTGATTTGTGTCAAACACCAACAAAACTGGTGAAAATCAAACTGCTGGTGGAACTCAGTGTGTCACGTAACATGTCTGGAGGGAAATGGAGTGCCAACATTTTGTGTCGGGACCTTTCATCTAGTCTTAAGAAGAGTCCCAACCCGAAAGGATGTCTGTTCGTTTCCCACCGCAGATGCTGCCTGTCTGCTAAGTTCCTCTCGCAGTCTGTTTTTGACTCAATCTGCGGTCTCTTGTGTCAAGCGTGTAATTGTATTGATTTTAGGACAGGAAAACATCCAAACCATGTCATTGGAGTATTCTCAATTGAATCTGATACAAGCCCAAGAAAAAAGCATTAAGGGAATGGATTAGTTAAAGAGCAGGACTGTGTGTTTTGTAGCTGTGGGCTTGAACAGCCGCTTCTTTCAGAGATGGAAGGATCACATGGCATCAAGGGGGTAAATTTGGAGGAATGTAAAAGCTGTGTTGGGAGGGGGTAATGATAATAATAATGATAATACATTTTATTTGTGAGCGCCTTTCAAAAGTCTCAAGGACACCTTACAGAATTTAACAAGAGTAAAAAACATATAATCGGAGTAAAATAAATAATAAAGACATCACCAGTACACAAATTAAAGACAGAATTCGATCCAAAGACAAAAAAATCAAAAACACAATGTGAAGAGAGAGCAGCGGCAGCTAAACCGTGCCAGCGTACACTCTCCCTTCCGACAGCCATCTTGGACACAAACTAAAATAATGACTTACACACAAAAATCATCCCCCCACAATGGTTACCACTGTGGGGGAAGGCACAATGTCCAGTCCCCATCCCCAGTTCTCCCAAAGTCAGGCCTATTGAGGTCTCCGCTATTGCCTCTACGGAGGCCCGATGTTCCTGGCTGTTCTCGCCGGGTACTATTGCCCCGACGTCGGGAGAGTCCTCACAGCGGCTGGGCCTCCTGGAACGGCCGCTTCCTTACCGGAGACCGCGGCTTCCGAAGCCAACAAGGCCGCGCCGGTTTGGAGCTCCCAGGCTCCCGATGTTGAAGTCGGCGCCGCCCGCTCCGCTCCGCAGACCCGCAGCCCGAAGGTGTTGAATTCGGCGGTCACAGCGCGTCGATCCAGCGCGGCGACCGAGGCAAGGCATCGCCCGCTCCGCTCCGCGATAGCGCTCCAGTGCTGTGCCGCCAGCGAAGCCGAGGTGCTGGGCGGTCCCCGCCAGGAAACGGCGCTCCACGCCCGCTGGTAGGCCACGAGGACGGGTCGACGGGGCAGCCCGGAGAAAAAGCTGCCTCACCGACCAGGTAGGGACCTAGAAATATAGTTACCCCCTTCCCCCCACATTAAAAAGTCTATTTCTCCCACAAACAAAACACAGGACTCACTAGAACTACAAAAAAAAGTGAATTAAACGGACGGCTGCTGGCTAGCAGCCGTTCCCCAAGATGGCTCCTCCTCCTCCTGGATAGAGGTAGGCAATTGTTTCCTGCGGAACTGGTGAACATTGAAAACTCAGTGAAATCATCTAAACTTAGTTCATGTGATAGGAGTAGAATTAGGTCATTTGGTCCATTATTCTGCCATTCAATCATGGTTGATCTATCTTTCCCTCTAACCCCATTCTCCTGCTTTCTCCTCATAACTCTGACACCTGTAATAATCAATAATTAATAACTCAACACATTTTACTTGTTTAAGAATGAACTGCAGATGCTGGAAAAATCGAAGGTGGACAAAAATGCTGGAGAAACTCAGCGGGTGAGGCAGCATCTATGGAGCGAAGGAATAGGTGACGTTTCGGGTCAAGACCTGAAACGTCACCTATTCCTTCGCTCCATAGATGCTGCCTCATCCGCTGAGTTTCTCCAGCATTTTTGTCGACCAACACATTTTACTTTATCAGTCTTTTTATTAAAATACTCATTAAAATATACTGACACTTCTGGTGACTGAGGGATAGACATTTGTAACACAATGCAGATTACATTGAATAAATTCACACACACAATCCAACAGACACTCACTGGATTTAAATTTTAGATGTAGCCTGTAGCCTGCAGCTGATATGGTATTGCCTTTATTGCGCTAATGCTCAAGTTGAATTTCTGTCAGAATCTTTGGATGTCTGAAATTTGTCTTTGAAAAAGATATAAATAAAATATTGAATTTGGAGATCAATTCGACTCCCATTGTGGAATACCGAGTCTTGTTGTATGAGATTGTACTGAAATAGTGAGGAATAAATCAAAATATGTAATGGTATGAGTTGGCAATGACACTATCTTTTACTGCTGAGAAATCCTCTGATATATGTATACGCATATAAGCTGAAGAGGTTGTGTTGTGCAAAAATCATAAGTATTTAGCACATGTGGGAAATGAGAAGCTCAGGTGAGAAGAAGTATGTGTTTATTTCATGAGCTTTGTGGTCCATAAACCCGTGAAGCTGTTAGAAAGCCACATATCCAAATAGGGAATCTGGTTGTAGCAAAGCTAATTCAGAATACATCATAGAATTTCATTGAAACCTGAATGTATTTATCTGTCAAGTCAAGTCAAGTTTATTCGTCACATACACATACGAGATGTGCAGTGAAATGAAAAGTGGCAATGCTCGCGGACTTTGTGCAAAAAGACAAACAAACAAACAACCAAACAAACTATAAACACAATCATAAACACACACATATTCTTTTACATATTAAATATTGGAAGGAAAAACGTTCAGTAAAGTTAGTCCCTGGTGAGATAGGAGTTTACAGTCCGAATGGCGTCTGGGAAGAAAATCCTTCTCAACCTCTCCGTTCTCACAGCATGGCAACGGAGGCGTTTGCCTGACCGTAGCAGCTGGAACAGTCCGTTGCAGGGGTGGAAGGGGTCTCCCATGATTTATTGGCCCTGGAGTTGCACCTCCTGATGTATAGTTCCTGCGGGGGGGCGAGTGAAGTTCCCATAGTGCGTTCAGCCGAACGCACTACTCTCTGCAGAGCCTTCTTGTCCTGGGCAGAGCAATTCCCAAACCAGGTGGTAATATTTCCGGACAAGATGCTTTCCACAGCCGCTGCGTAGAAGCACTGGAGGATCCTCGGAGACACTCTGAATTTCCTCAATTGCCTGAGGTGGTAAAGGCGCTGCCTTGCCTTACTCACGAGTGTTGAGGCGTGTGCTGTCCATGTCATATCCTCAGAGATGTGGACTCCCAGGTATTTAAAACAGCTCGCCCTATCCACAGGATCCCCATTTATCCTCAAGGATCCCCATTTATCCTCAAACCCGTTTACCCCAAGTATCCCTTCTGGATACAGTCAAACCCTGATAATTGGGCACTCTTGTGGCTTTGCCGAAGCTAGACAAATAATTTATTCCTTCCAGTCTCCCAATACCTTTTTAATTTGAGTTTTGTTCAGATGTTGCACAATCTATGGGGACAGCAGGAAACAAAACTCAGACAGTTCAAGTTCAAGTTCAAGTTCAAGTGAGTTTATTGTCATGTGTCCCTGTATAGGACAATGAAATTCTTAAAGGAATTTAGTTTAAAGGAATGTGGGAAGGAGATCCTGATGAGTTTAAAAGAACCCCAGGAAACAGAAGCTGGTGAATTGGGTGCTGACCCATAGCTCCCCAAACAAACGGGTGGTAGATTGCTTGAATTTTACTCTATTTAATTTGTAATTGTGAAAACTGTGTCCGTTACAATGCAAATACCTTTGCGAAACAGTTGGAGACCTCCTTTTGAGACTTCATGCCAAATGTTGCTTGATGATACTCTAGTGAAGTATGTTGGGGTGTTTTACCACATTGCAGATCCGATACAAGTTCAAGTAGTTGTTGATTGAGATGAGGCAAAATGATTTACAATGAAAACAGTCTAATCAAGCTCAATCTTTCTCCAAACAAGCAATATTATGAAAACCATTCACCAGTGGCAGTTTGATTAGTTAACATCCGTTCAATTGTCATTCTGACTCAACTACTCTGTAATTATGACTGTTGTCCAGATGAAAGGATTGAATAAGACTGAGTGTTTTTTAGAATGCAGTGTCAAAGCTCAAGCTTGTGGAGAAATTGACATAAGTGAACACTTGGCACAGATTTGGACAGCAGCTTCTCTGATACCAGTAGCATAACTATTTTAAGAAATCAATACATTCCTTAACTTGATAAATTTCAGTTGGCAGTTGGCAATCACTCAAGTATAATCCTCATGTGTCTCTCATGTAACCAGTAACATCCACATTTTCCATTAGCATGCTTCCCTATTTGAAGCTGATAAATGTACAATTGATGAAACAGTAAGCACATTGTAAATGTTAGAGTTTTTCCTCTTGCTCTTACTTTTATATTATCTATGTATCTGTGTTGTGCATGAAACCAGTTATTATATGCAGTATGTTCAAAAGGGAACTGCAGATGCTGGAATATCGAAGGTACACAAAATTGCTGGGGAAACTCAGCGGGTGCAGCAGCATCTATGGAGCGAAGGAAATAGGCGACGTTTCGGGCCGAAACCCTTCTTCAGACTGATGGGGGGTGGGGAAAGAAAGAAGGAAAAAGGGAGGAGGAGGAGGAGCCCGAGGGCGGGCGGATGGGAGGGTGGGAGGAGACAGCTAGAGGGTGAAGGAAGGGGAGGAGAAGCACTTCAACTCCCCCTCCCATTCCCAATCCGACCTCTCTGTCCTGGGTCTCCTCCATTGCCAGAGTGAGCAACAGCGGAAATTGGAGGAACAGCACCTCATATTCTGTCTGGGGTCCTTGCGTCCTTCTGGCATCAACATTGAATTCTCCCAATTTGGCTAGCCCGTGCTGTCTCCTCCCCTTCCTTCACCCTCTAGCTGTCTCCTCCCACCCTCCCATCCGCCCGCCCTCGGGCTCCTCCTCCTCCTCCCTTTTTCCTTCTTTCTTTCCCCACCCCCCATCAGTCTGAAGAAGGGTTTCGGCCCGAAACGTCATCTATTTCCTTCGCTCCATAGATGCTGCTGCACCTGCTGAGTTTCCCCAGCAATTTTGTGTACCTATTATATGCAGTAGTTGGAGACAACCTGATGGTTAGCCAAATCTGCATCAGTCATCCTGAGCTTCTGGTTGCCTGCTGCATTAGTTCCCTATCCCACTCCCACCTAACCTTTCTGTCTAGGAAGGATCTGCAGATGCTGGTTTACACTGAAGATAGAGACAAAATGCTGGAGTAACTCAGTGGGACAGGCAGCATCTTTGGAGAGAAGGAATGGGTGACGTTTTGGGTTGAGACCCTTCTTCTGACTGAGAGTCAGAGGAGAGAGAGACACAGAGATATGGAAGGGTAAGGTGTGAAAATGAGAGATCAAAGGGGAGGAAGCTCAAGGAAATTGTAGAATGGATCATTGTTAGCTGAGGGGAAGTTGACAATGAGGCATTCAATCAGTAGCATTTAATCAGGACGACAGTGAAACTAGTCGGAGAACTTGGACGGGGGCCTATGGCTTCCTATATTGTGGCAGCGTGGCTCAGTGTATGCTTAAGTAACAACTCACCTTCCATCTTGGCACTTTGCAGGCTGCAGGACTGAATATTGAACTCAACAACTTGCGGTAACATACTTTCTTTGTATCAAGATTGGCCATTTTTTGATACTTCCATCCCCTTCTCTTTTCTTTCATTGGTATGTTGTGGCTCACTAACCATGTTGCAGTATGGCATTACTAAACAACTTTACAAGGTTAGTTACACATTACACAGATAAATACCTGAACAGCCCCTTAATGGCTATATTATTTCACTCTATCACAAAAACTTCCTCACATTCTCTGTTTCCTAATCTAACCTGTTTTTTTCTCCTCTCCAGTTCTGATGAAAGTTCTTTGACCTGATGCATTAATTGTTTCTCTTTCTAGAGATGCTGCATGGTCAGTTCAGTCTTCCCTGCAGTTTATGATTTTCCATCCATTTTCTTTATTTTTCCTGAAAATTAAGAACGATAATTGTATTCAATTGAATCATCTTTGAAGAACAAAGATACTTTGAAAATTTTGATTTAAGGTTTCGAGGTTTCAAGGTCAGTTTATTGTCACAAGTACCAATTAAGGTACTGTGAAATTTGCCATACAACCATACTAAGTCAAAAGCAACAAGACACACAACCACATAAAAGTTAACATAACCATCCATCACAGTGAATTCCACATTCCTCACTGTGATGGAAGGTAATAAAGTAAAATCTCTGTCCTCTTTATTCTCCCGCGTTCGGGGCAGTCAAACCATCCGCAGTCGGGGCGATCAAAGACCCCGCAGACGACGATTGAAGCCCCCATCAGGGTTATCGAAAATCCCGCGTTGGGGCAGTTGAAACTTGTGATCCCCGGCAAAGGGATCGCAAGCTCCGCGATGTTAAAGTCCCACAGACTCCCGCGGCTTGGAGATCCGAGTCGGTCTCCAGGAAAGTCCGTCATCTCCACGATGTTAGGCCGCAGTGGGGACGGAGATACGATAAGGGAAAAAATCGCATCTCCGTCGAGGTAAGAGATTGAAAAAAAAATTCCTCCAACCCTCCCCCTACTCATCACATGAAACAAACCACAGAACACTAAAACATACTTTTTAACACATACTGAAAATAACAAAAAGAAGAAAGGACGGGCAGACTGTTGACGAGGCAGCCACTGTTGGTAGTGCCACCCGGTGTTTATAAGTACATGCTGAAAACATGAGTCTCCCAGTTGTTAACTATTGATTATTATTGAGTAAACTTGGATAATCTTATGATTATCCTGAAAGTAAACATAATATTTGTCATTTATAAAAAAGGAAAAAGCTGAATATTTAATTTTTTGCATATATTGTGTTTTTAATTCAATGTCATTGAATCCTTTTGCCAGGTTTTGAACTGGTCAAGTGTGAAGACCCTGGCACTCTACAGTTTGGCTATAAGAGTCAGGATGAGGGACATTTTGCAGGAACAACTGTTGTCTTCCGTTGCATGCCAGGATACACATTGCAGGGAATGTCAGTGCTCACCTGCTTAACTGGAGACCGTCGAGCTTGGAACAATCCACTGCCTTCCTGCGTAGGTAGGAAATCAGATTTTGACAATACATTTGCTAAAAATAGGTGATATTATGACAAAATACTATTTAACTCTTCATGCATATTCTTTTCTCCTGTCCACCCAGGGAAAACAAGAGACGAGTGGTAGATATTTAAATATCTATTATCTATCGAGATAATTTAAGTAGTTGATACTTAAATAAAGTATATAATATCATGTGAGACCAAGAAAGTGTAATAGGAAGGACCTATAGGAGTTGACTAGTAAATGGCTGATAAAATACAGTTAACATAATTGGTCGAAGAATTAGAGAAGAGATGAGGAAATTATTTTCACTTAAAGGATGTTAGGGGCCTGGATTCCCTTGCATGCTTGAATGGATAATAGAAGCAGAAAGTCTCATCACGTTTAAAAAGTTCCTGAATATTTACTTGAAGAGCCGTGATCTGCAGGACACTAATCTGCAAGGTGGACGATGAAATCAGGCTGAGAGTATCTTTCTTGACTAGAAGAAGCAAAATCTGTCGAAAGTTTCCTGTGTCAATGAACTTTCTATTACACAATGATTTTCTGCACACTTGTGTTCATGACAGACACAGAGCAGTCCTCTTAAGCCAAGATTGAAGACTGACCAATCTTAACATGGTCATAGACTACAATAGCAAGTTGTGCATTTATTCAGAGTGGTTCATGTGACCTCTCATGGCTTTATGTACAAAAGCAGGGTATTTAAAAAGCTCACTTGCTACATATGTTACCCAAGCCATGATAGATGCAAAATTTATGGGCACAAATCTCCATTTTGTGAAATCATGAAATGCACCTTAAGACAGTTTAAATGTGAAGATTATATTTAGATGATGCACTATCCTCTGATGTAAATAAACTGTCCATTAGATTGTTTGAAAAGAGAACCAAATAAAACTAACTTGACCAGATGAGGGTTAAAGAACAAACCAGGTTAACTGCTTGAGAAATCCAATTAATTGCTTCCATTGTAGTTTTTAAATTATTAAAGCAATGTTATTAATGTAGTCCTACAGTGCTCAATAGGCATTGTCTTCCAGTGAGATTTTAATTTGAATGGATCAATGTATACTTTGCTGCTTTTTTTTCCTGCAGTTCCCTGATTGTATCTTTAATTATAAGATTTTTCTTTTCTAAGAAATGTTCAAATGTTGCCTTCTTGTTCCATAAATATTCTCAGCTGAATGTGGAGGTCATATCGTTGGACAGACATCGGGTAGAATCTTATCACCTGGATACCCAGTGCCATATGATCACAATCTCCACTGTACCTGGTTTGCTGAAGCGGATCCTGGCAGCATGATCAGGTAAAAGAAATGCTGTTCCATCTAATAACAAAGAAATCACAATTCTAAACTACTTTTTGGGTGCCGTGTTCTGCATTTCTCTCCTTTTCAAGTCACAATTAGGAGCAAATTAAATCAGTAGCCCTCATTTTGATAACATTAGATGTGATTTGCATATAAATCATTTCATGAAACAGATGTGGATTTTATTGGATGTTTTGGATTAACTCACTCGATAGGCAATTCTTGGAATAAACTTTGGGATTGTCTTCCTTGTCTGTAATTCACTCCTGTACATCAATGCCAGGTGATTTTTTTTTTTGATTTGATGTGTGCCAGGAATGCATTCTGCCCACCTAATAAACGATATTTGAAACAGTTGATTTTCGATGATGAATTTACGGTGAACCTCCTGGCAAATAAAATGATGGAAATTGAGTACCTGAAATGTTCTGCTGGATGGCCATAATAATAATGGTGCTGATTTCACTACCTTTGGCATCACGGAAAAGTTATTGAGCATTTAATTGTTGAGAACATGTTCCTGGGGGGTAATGATCCAGAAAATAGACAGCAAGAAGTTTGGTGTCTCTGATATGACCCTTGCCCAACCACATGTTCAAGGCTGACTTTAGAGGGAAGCTTTAGGGGTGGATTAGTTGAAGTGCAGTGGTAGATGGAGGCAGGCATGGCCTGAAGAGTCAAAGATAAGGACTGAGGATAGCCTACGTTCCAAATCCAGAAAAGACCTTGCGCATAGGAAAGAACTGCAGATGCTGGTTTACATCGAAGATAGACACAAAATTCTGGAGTAACTCAGCGGGACAGGCAGCATCTCTGGGGAGAAGGGGTCGAGACCCATCTTCAGTCTGAAGAAGGGTCTCGACCAGAAACGTCACCCATTCCTTCTCTGCAGAGATGCTGTCTGTCCCGCTGAGTTACTCCAGCAAGTTGTGTCTATCTCCAGTGAAGACCTTGTTGTTCTATGAGTGCAGAACAATAGTTATTCCCTGGATAAGTACGGGTGTCACAGGTTATGGGGAGAGGGCAGGAGAATGGAGTTAGGAGGGAGAGATAGATCAGCCATGATTGAATGGTGGAGTAGACTTAATGGGCCGAATGGCCTAATTCTGCTCCTGTCATTTATGGACTTGTGACAATTTGGTCTGATTTCACCCCAAATGTTCTGAAAGGACCATTGACCCACAGTGATTTCATCCAACGTTCAGTTGATGTGAAAACCCTGTCAGGCACGTAGAGGTGAAGTCCTGCTTGGATTTCTGCAGTGCCCTTCAATTCATTTGAAAGCTATTTTAAGGCATGTGACCCTGAGAAAAGCAATACTTCACATTTTAATTTCTCAGCCAGTATGCGGTTCTGTACTTATCGTTCACAAACTGAACAATGTCGTGTTCTTTTAATGGAACGCAGTTGAGTGACAAAGGGCAGGGATATGGCAGAGAATGTAGTGATCACTAATTAAGAAGGCTGTGTTTCACAGAAAATCTTAGGAGAAGGTCACCTCCATTTGTGCATCCTTGGAAGGGCAGAGTGGTGCATCTAATCTGAAAAATAACACAAGAATGAGTCAGTAAAATAACTTCTCTTTGTTTGCTCATATTGATTCACAGCCCTGGCTAGGATTTACTGTCTCGGGAATTCATTTTCTTTGCTTTTAATAAGGTCAATACTTCAGTTTACCACACTAGAATTGGCGTACATGGTGCAATATTTTTATATGAGTTTTATCTTAAATCTATAGTTTGTCTTGGCACATCGTTTTGGGGGGGGCGCGGTAGCGCAGCGGTAGATTTTCCGCTTTACAGCGCCAGAGACCCGGCTTTGATCCTGACTATAGTTGCTGTCTGTGCAGAGATTTATCTTCTCCCTGTGACCGCGTAGGTTTTTTCGAGTGCTCAGGTTTCCTCTCGCACTCCAAAGATGTACAGGTTTGTAGGTTAATTGGCTTTTGTAAAATTGTAAATTGTCCCTAGTGCATAGGATAGTGCTAATGTATGAGGTGATCACTTGTCGGCACAAACTCGATGGGCCGAAGGGCCTGTTTCCACACTATAAAGTCTCTGTACCTTTTGCAAATTCAGTCTGCGCTCCCTATACTCTATTAAGTGTATATGAAATGTGTGAGGAAAGTGCAATATCTGACATGGTGTGCAATGCAGAATTCCTGTGAGTTTGCATGTGTGCAAGGGGGTTGTATCTCTTGCACCAAAACAGTGCATGAGAGAGTTGAGAGCTGCTTCACTGTTAATTGAAAAGGGCCCCATCTTTCTTGCCCTTCTTCCAGGAACTCCAAGACATCAGTTTCACATCTTGCTCCAACACCCTCCACCTTGCTTATATATCTGGCTAAAGTCACCCCTCCCTCCTTTGGTCCACCCGCAAAATTACTTCCACACCTTAGGACCACCATACAAGCATATGCTTCAACTTATTGGCTCCTGTTTCAACTGGCTCAGCATGCTACCAATCACTTCTCCTCTCAACGCAAGTGACTCTGCTATCAACAAAGTCTTTGAGCTCAGGTCCACTCTTGTCCTCCCATTGCTATCAGCAACTTATCCAACTTATTTTGCTTGTTCCATAATGACAGAGCTCAGAGCTAGCTGAGATTGTTGCGAGGTGATGCCTTGGAAGCCAATCTGATCACTTGCACAGTGTTGGGCCTTGTACACTCTCCCCAGACATTACCTGCTAAGCTGGTTTGTGTAAATCTGTAAATCTGGCTTGGAGCCAAGGAGCTGTATCATTTTAATGCACTATGCTTCTTGTTTTCCTGTAAAACTATTTAGGATAATTTGGACTTATAGTTGCCAAAATAATAGGAACTATAAAGTGATAATTTACAGGTTGGAATATGAAAAATAAATATGGTGAAATAAAAATACAGGGAGTAGAGCAGCATTATTGTTCAATAGCAATTAATTATTAGGTTGCATGCATCCACAAGGAAAATTGGGAGAAAAAGGCCATTCAGCTCAGGAGCCAGTGCATGTTTAATTAGGGCTGGTCTGCACTTCAACTTCTTTCATGCCTCTATTCCACATATTTCTCGATACATTTTCTTCGCAAAAATCCATTTTGAGAGCCCCATGGTGCTCCAGCATTCATGCTCTTTCGTGGGGAATGCACCACAATGATCTTCTGATAGGGTAAAGCATTTTACTTTACAGGGGGAGATAAATAACACAGGGATGGAGAGCAATATCAAGGAGAAAAGAAAGAGGTGAAAGAAAATCAACAAAATATACTGTATACTCTTTGACATAAAGAAGAATTTAGTTTTAGTCCGAGAAGCTCCAACTTCAATATCGCCAAATATCACCATTGAGGAATTTGTTTTTGTCTGAATATGAATGCCAATAATTTGTATGCGTATTCCCTGAACATAATAACTGTCACAAGGCACCATGCTAGAGTGCAGCTGAATCTAATAAAGAATATAATAACAGGGAGCTGAAGTACGCTACGTGGCACCTTGAGTTTGTCCTGCCACTGAATTAGAAAATATATTATCTGATCATCGTGTCAGATTTCCTTCCTGCCAATTTCACGTAACCCTTGATTCCCCTGCAGAAATCTGAATCTGTGACCTTATGAAGTCTGCTGGAAGGACTTGCAGATACTGATTTAAACCAAAGATAGACACAAAATGCTGGAGTAACTCAGCGGGACAGGCAGCATCTCTGGAGAGAAGGAATGGGTGACGTTTCGGGTCGAGACCCTTCTTCTAAAGTCTGAAAAAGGGTCTCTCTGATAGCTGTGCAAAATTGCTCTGTCCTTTGCTTGTTCCTGCAAGGATCCTCTAAAATCAGCCCTTTCTAAATTGCAGCAGAAAACAAAATCAACAAGACAGCCATACAAATGCCATCAGGAACTCCTCAGTTTACAATTCAGTCATCTCCACACACAACTGTGGAAATATGGTCACCCTTTAGAAAATCAATTTTACGAACATACATACATGATTTAAGGTTTCATATTCACGGGTTTACGAGCCAAGTTGTGTTGCAGCTGACTTCACACTGAAGTTACCAGTTATAGTAGAAACAAGGAGCGGGAGGTGCTGTTTTACAAAAAATAATACAAAGTGCTGGAGTAACTCAGCAGATCAGACAGCATCCCTGGAGAATATGGATAGGTGATGTTTCAGGTTTAGACCCTTCTTCAGACTGATTGTTTTGGAGCGTGGACGAAAGTTGGAGAAAAGCAGGGGCAGGATAAGGCATGGCAAATAATGTGGATACAGGTGAGGGAGGGTTTTGATAGACAGATGGTTGTACAAAGTTCAGAGGTGAAAAGACAGAAGGTGCGAAACAAAAAGGCTTGAAGAGTTGTGAATTGTGAAGCTAGGTAGGAATGAGAGTGAGGAGATATATAGGTGCAAGCCCGGCTGGGACACAGGGGAGAGAGAAAGAATGGGGAAAGACAAGGAGGAGGGTGGTTTTGGTTCAATCCATTGGTTTGTAAGCTACCCCAGTGGAATATTAGGAGCTTTTCCTCCTCATTCTGGCCATGGAGGAGGACCAGGATAGAAAGTTCAGTATGAAAATGGGAAGAGGAGTTAAAATTGCTTGCAACAAGGTGATCTAGTATTTCTTGATGAACCGAGGGCAAATGTTTGGCGAAACTTCGGTCACCAAGTCTACGGTTGGTCTCACCGATGTACAGGAACACCATATACAGTAGATGGGGTTAGAGGAGGTGCACATGAACCTCTGTCTCACCTGGAAGGACTGCTGGGGTGCCTGGATGGAGGTGAGGAAGGAGATATAGGGACAGGTGTTAAATCTCATGCGGTTGCAGGGGAAAATACCTGGGGAGGGCGTACTTTGGGTAGGAAGGAATAAGTGGATGATGCATTGTATGCGGAGGCTGGTGGGGTGAAATGTGAGGACTAGTAGAGTCTGGGGGAAGGGGGAGCAAGAGCAGAACTATGGGACGCAGGGGTGATGAGGGTGACAGTTATGGCAGCAGAGAGAAACCACGTTAAATAAAATAAAAATCCTTTCCACTTTCTACAAATATCAGTCCCTCTGCAACTCTTTGGTTCATTCACCCCTTCACATCCAAACCATCTCCTCCGCAGGTACTCTCCCTTGCAAACACAGTAGACGTAACACATATGGGGAAAGAATGTTTTGAGTGCCAAAGCAACTTTGCGTCTATACACACGCATTCCAGAAAGAGATTGCAGATGAGACCAGGCAATAAAATGCTTTATTTAGTCCTAAGGATTTGTCCAAGTGAGGAATGATGAGGACTGTTTAAGCATTACTGGACAGGAAGAAAAAACATGAGGGTTTCAATCGGAACAAGTGTATTCAAAATGTCAGCAGGGACATAGCTGAATAAATCAATGGCTACATCAATGGTGAATGGAGGTCCAAGGTCAGTTAACATTTTGAGATTTTTTTCCAGAATGGATGAAATGATTAATTTTATTGTCTGTTAATATTCTGTGATGAACTCCAGGAGGGTTGTTTACAGTCGTTGCAACGAGCAGGATAAATGTGATGTGCAGATAAATAATCCTGAGGAGGATAAGGTTGGGATTGGTTTTTTGAATGGGATTAATTAAGGCATTTTTCTGTTCGCACATGTGCATTAATAGTCTCTGTAGGCTTAGTGCAGTGTGAAATTAATTAAAAAAATAATGAGAAACATACAAATGACTTGACAGCCATGTGTGGAAGAAGCGTGCAAATCCTGATGCAGATGCAGTTAAACTCTTTCTGACAAGTGCGGTGCTTTGCAAAGCTGAGAAGTAGATTTGGTTGAAAATAATAATAGCAGAATGCCTCCAATACTATTTGCAATCAGATCAATAGGGATGTTGCTGATAGACAATATGCTATTTCACAGATGTAAAATACTTTCTATATTTCTGCTTAACGACAATCAGTCTAAGAAAATAAGACTTGTGTCCCAGCCAGAAAGGTGAATAATAGACTATAGAGAAGGCAACTGAAAAGATGGTGAGGCAAGCAACTAACTTAAATTCACCGGTTTACTGCAAACACTGAAATAGGATCAGTTAACCAATATATGATATTTGATATTTGGATGGTGCTGCATGAGAACAGGTTATTTGGCCCACCATGTGCATGACAGCCACTGTTCATGTTAGTTCTATGTTATCCCACTTTCCCATTGACTTCCTACAAATTGGAGGCAATCTTTACAGCAAATGGTAAAATGACCCGTATTATGGGAGAATTTAAGTATAGGAGGAAAGATGAGTTACTGAAATTATGTTTGGTCCTGGTGGCCTGGAGTATTATGTATACATTTGATCTCCTTATCTGAAAAACATGGATGCAATTGTCAGAGAGGAAATGCAGCCAGGATTGAATAAACCGAGTCCAAGGTTTGCTCTATGAAGAGCGAGTGCGCCAACACAGTCCGTATTCTCTAGACTTTTGAAGACTGAGGGTAGATTTCACGGATGCTCGCAAGATCCTTACATGGTTCAACGGTCTGTGGGACATTTGCCCTGGCTGATGAGTCTAGAACCAGGAATCAGTCTCAGCATAAGGGGTAGCTCATTGATGACATGAAATCAGGAGAAATTTCAAGCCTGAAAGGGTAGTGTATCTTTCGAATACTGGAGGGTTGTGGACACAAATTCATTCAGCTCATTCAAAATAGAGATGGAAAACTTTTTGGATAATATCATAATCAGAAGATATGATATTGTGGAGGAAACCAGCATTTGGTCGACCAGCCGTGAGCTCCTTCAATGGTGGAGCACATTCAAAAGCCACATGGCCTGCTCCTGCATCTGTTTCTTAAGTTCTCATAGAATGAAAGTGATGGGCAGTAGAACCAAAAATGATGTGAGTAAAAATGTATTTCTAAACAGTAAATGTTTTGAGTCTGGAATGCATTGTAACGGGAAATAGTAGAAGCCACTTTACTTATTGTTATTCAAGTGTCAGATAAATCAATCGAGGACTCGGATTTATGGAGAGCGAGACGTGATATCACGGAGGAACTACCCCGGGATACAGCTCCTTAAAGGGCCTGTCCCACTGTATGAGGTAATTCAAGAGTTCTCCCGAGTTTCCCCTGATTCGAACTCGGAGAATTACGGTAATAGCCGCTCGTAGGTACTTGGGGCTCTCGTGGACATTTTTCATGTTGAAAAATCTTCACGAGTCTTCACGAGCTTACCACGTTTCCCGAGTACCTGCCGTTAGCGTTTCGAGCCGCTAAGAGATGTTCTGAGCTCCGACGTAGCCACTACGTACATTCTACGTGCTTACCACGAGTTTGATTTTTTTTAAACTCGGGAGAGCTCTTGAATTAGCTCGTACAATGGGACAGGCCCTTAAGAGTACATAGAGCACAAGTTTATATAATGCCTGAACTTCACCACTAAGACCCACACATAGTTGAGGCAGATAATGATAAGAAATGAAAACATCACTCACAAAGAAACAGACGTCTCTGCTGTTGATTTAGCAGTTAACAGATAACAAATTCACTCAGATGGCTCTCCTAAGAACAATGCAGCCTCTCTCGTCTTGCAATAGCAGGACAGTAAAAGTTTAACAAAATTATCTCACAAAAAGAAAACTGGAGAAGTGTCTGAAAGAAAAGAATATGTTGGACCTTGGGGAAGGGTTCGTTGCAGATTGGAGGTACCAAATAGCCTCTTTCCGCACAGCAACCTGAATTCTATGAAAAACTATCAATCAGAATATGAAGATAGACAAAAATTCTGGAGAAACTCAGCGGGTGAGGCAGCATCTATGGAGCAAAGGAAATAGGCGACGTTTCGGGTCGGGACCCTTCTTCAGAATATGAAGTTTTGACTCAGCTCCCATACCCTTTTGTATGAGAGAATTCTTATTTCCTTTTGTTCTCCATACAAAAGTATGCTTCTTGATTTTTCTCGTGAAGCATAGGGTCAAAGGAAACAGTTATTTTGTATCAACTACTTGGAATCAATTTCTGAGTTTAAACACAGGGTAAATTAAAGCCATTTTATATATCTATCAATCAATCAATCAATCAATCAATCAGCCTTTATTGTCATCTTTCAAAGCAGCAGTTGTACAGTGCAAAATGAGGACGTTTCCCAGGGAATACCAGAGCATCGCACATAAAACTTAAACATTTCACACATAGAGTAATTCAGCATGGAAATAGGCTCCTCAACCCAACTTGTCCATGTCGGCCTAGAAGCTGGTCCCATTTGTCTGTATTTGGCCCATATTCCCTTAAATCTTTCCTATCCATGTACATGTCCAAATGTTTTTTAAAGATTTTTATTTTTATTGTACCTGGCTTTAATACTTCCTCTGGCAACTGGCAACTGGAAACCTGTGTTTCCTATTAAATCTTTTCCCATCTCACTTCAAATCTTTGTCCGATGGTTCTTGATTCCCCTACCCTCAGAAAAGGACTCTGTACATTCATCCTACCTATTCCCCTCGATTTTGTACACCAGTGTGTGATCACCCCTCAGCCTCCTTCGCTCCAAGGCGTAAAGTCCTAGACTGCTCAGTTTTTCCTTAAAGCTCTGGCCCCTTGAGTTCTGGCAACATCAACATGATGTCACTTGCATCTGCCTACCTGAGTTTTCATTGGTGTGCACATTTGTTACATGATCGGTTGGTCCAAATCTTGCACATTACAGATATGTAATGTAATAGGCCTGAACAATGAGCCTATGTCTCACAATGCCATGTGGTCACGTGACTGTAGCTCAATCTGTGAGGACATCATAGGGGGTGGACTTATGACCATACATACAAGGGCAGATGTCCCCACCACACCCTTTCTCATCTACACTTACTCTCATCGCCATGGTAGCCTTTTATAGTCCTTTAAAGCAGAAAATATCCAAGATATTCAGCATGTTGTGGAGAGAGTAAAATACATCTTCCTTTTTTTTGATTTTCTGCTGCTGAACTCAGCAAGAATTCTTTAAACCTATAATCTCGTTCTCAAGATTTTCACTGGCAAAGATGTGGGAGCTGAGATTTCTTCCATTAGCTGCCATTGAAAAAATGCAGGTTGTGTTTAAATCAGAAAAGCAATCTAATGATATTTTATTTTTTCTCATTTTAGTGAGTAGTTGGGGGTCCTCGGATTAAATAACAATGCAAAGTTCAGCAGCCATTTAGTGCATCCAATACTCCACTTTCTGGATCCATATGTAGGATTCTCATGTTAGAATATTAGAATAGCTTAAACATGGCAAGTCATGGTTGTCAGACAAAAATACCAGGCACTGCTGGAAATCTATTGATAATCCATCGCTTACTAAAATAAAGTCATGCCAAGTCAAATTTTGCAACCTTTTCTTGTAATTCAAGCGAGTATTGTATTGATTGCATTCTACAACTTTTGAAGCTAGCATGTCCATCCTGAGAAGCATTGACCAGAATTGCAATCAGTGCTCCAGATGTGTTCTGCAAATCCTTTAGCGATTTCAGCATCAGTTGTATTCCAGTCCCTTTGAGATGAAAGCTGCCATTCCATTGTGCCCTTTTGATTACTTTTGCACAATTTACATGTCAAGAGGCAAGGCAAGAGTTTTTTTATTCCTATGCCCCAAACAGAACAATGACATCCTTACATGCAGCAGCACAACAGGAAATATAAACATAGTAATCTGTACATACACATACACACATAAAACAAACAAACATAGACACATAGGTGCAGGAGTAGGCCATTCGCCCCTTCGAGCCAGCACCGCCATTCAATATGATTGTGGCTGATCATCCAATTCCTGCTCTCTCTCCAATAATAGCGTAAAAAGACAAAACCAATGCCCGCAAGTCTATGTAAGTAGTTCAGAGTTTTGTTGGAAGTTTCATAGCCTGGTGGCTGTGGGGAAGAAGCTGTTCTGGAGGATCAACACCTCATATCCCGTTTGGGATAGCAGAAAACCAAACGGTATGAACATTGAATTCTTCAATTTTTGGTAACTACAAAACCCTCCCCTTCTCACTTCTGCAACCCCCCCTCCCCTGTGTCCCATCTGGATTTGCACCTATTTCTCATCCCATACCACCTAAATTCATTCCTTGAGCTTCACAATTTGCAACTCTTCAATCCATTTGTGTCACACCTTCTGTCTTTTCATTTCTGGCCTTTGTCCAACATCTGCCTATGAAAACTCCACCTCACCTGTACCAATCTATTGCCCTCTCCTCCTCTCTTCCAGCTTTCTCCCACCCTCCACCACAATCAATCTGGAAAAGGGTCCCAACCCGAAACATCACCTATCCATGTTCTCCAGAGATGCTGCCTGACACGCTTACATACTCAGGCACTTTGTGACTTTTTTTTGGTGAAAGTCATAGGCCATAGTCATAGAGAAGACAGGGAGATCAAAAATAAATCACACTCAAATTGAAAGATTATTGAATTAATCCTCACAGATCATTTCTGCTTTGAATATGCTGGAGAGCATCAGAGGATGGATTAAAGAAATGAAATAGGTTTGGAATGCTAAAATGCATTGGTGTTTCTGAACATTTCAGTCAGTTTGATTGGCAACTATGGGAGCATATGTTGACATTCCATTCATACTGTTTTACAAAAACATAACAGAACGGGTGCAGAGATATGCCACTCACTACCTTAAGGCCGCCCTGCCTTTCAGTATGCTTATGGCTGTTCTGACCCAGACCACAAGGCCTCTTTTCTTGTCAGTTTCCCATTGACCTCAATTCCTTGATCTTTCAAAAATGTATCTATTTTCTCATTAAATGCCCCCTCTCGTGTCTTTTAAATGTTGCTACAGCTCCAGCCTCAACTTCTTCCTCAGGTAGGTCGTTCCATGTACCCACCACCCTCTGAATCTAGAGTTCATTATTAGCGGAGAGAATTATTGTCTGGTTCATTCTTAAATACCACAGAATGTTATCTCTGAACAAGCTTATGTTGGGACTTGAAAATATATCTTTGAAATACATCAGGTATCCGTGCGTTTATGTGGAAAATATGAAACAGCTTTAGATGTATGCTACGCTGAATAGATACACAAGACATTTTGTTGATATGGCGTAGAACTCCCTCATTTCTCTGACCAGTATTTCCATCTGCCAGACCCACTTCCCTCTTCTCCATAATCACATAGTGATATAGGAATGGCTCCAGGGTTCCGGGAACATCTTCTCCCTGCCCTTTTTACTGTAAATAAGTGCTCCCAATGTGGATGTAGGATCAGGGGAAGGTGTATAGAGGAACCATATTCCTAGCACAATACACATAAGCCATCACTGCATCCAAGCCAGCAGATTAAGAGCAGACATAGCAAAATATGAAACCCCTGCCAGACATGAGACCTATAACTAATGCAAGAAGCAAGCCATGTAAAGGGCCTGTCCCACTGTGGGAACCTAATTCGCGAGTTTAGAAGAGTTTGCCCTCGACTCATACTCGCAGCATGGTCGACACGAGGTCCTAGGAAGTCTTTGTAACTCTCCTTCATGCTCAAGAGTAGTTCCCGCGTACTCGAGGCCTCAGCTAGGTCGTGGCGTTTTTTTCAATATTCTGAAAAATGCCCGCAAGTAAAAAACGGTCGCCATGGAAAAAAATCAACATTTATTTACTCGTAAGTTTAGTCGAGGTAGGTCGTAATGCTATCGTAGGCAATCAAAAGCAATCAAAGGTAATCGAAAGTAGTCGAAGGTATTAGGTCGTTGAGAAAAAAAAGGTAAGTAAACTGACCAGTAATGTTAAATGCCTGCTAAACTTTATTAAAAGTTGTCTGGCTTCTTAAAAGTTTCTCTCCCCCCTTCTCCCCCCTTCTCTCCACCCTCCCCCCCCTATATCTGCGCTCTCTAAAGGACTTACCGAACTGTGCCAGCCGTCTTTTACTTTCCTGCTCATCGCGGGTGTGAATTTCAGACAGCGCTCCCCCACTTTCCCTGGCCCCCACCTTTGTGATGTGTTTGTGTGTGTTTGTGTGTTCAGATGGTCGATCCCCCTCGCAGTTTCATCGCTGACGGTCAATCCAGCTCGAGGTTCTTCAAGCGAGTGCCCTCGAGCTTGAAGGTCGAAGACAGTCGCTGAAAAGTCGCGTTAGTGGGACAGGCCCTTAACACCCTTTGGCCTATCTATTGATTGAGAATAGCTCTCGAATCCTGCAAGATTTTTCTGGGGCAACTTGTGAGCTTGGAATGTGCTCACAAAAAAAAAGCTGATTTTGATGGATGGATCTGAAAGGGAAAAAAAATTGGAGGAAGAAGCAGTTGCAGATGGAAATGGGAAGGTGTGAGTAACATTGTCACTCAAAAGAGCTGCTGGAAGATTAATGTAAGATGTCAAGAATGTCAAAGATAAATCATAATAACTTTAGTTAAGTCCAATAACTTTCTAAATATCTCTCATTTAGAGGTAGGCTGACATTATTAAACATAAAGGGGGGCTGTTTTATAAGGCATTGGACTGGCTATCTTTACCAAGGTACTGGTTTCCCAATGTACTGCGTGATCAAGTCATCGATGGCCGCTGTTTCTCTGTTACCTAACTATAATTTTTAACCAAGTAAATATCATAAAGTAACTGAGCAGTTAGGTGTTTTTCTCAAGGATCCTTCCACAATTAGTCAAGAACTGCAAGCAATACCTCACATTCTAGCTAGCCATTGCAGTGAGATGAGGGGGTGATGAGTTTGTGCCATTCTGTCCGTGGTCATTTTGGGAATCAGTTAGGTTGTACTTAGCACCATGAGAAGGACATGGAGAAATTCAAGTCAAGAGAGTTTATTGTCATGTGTCCCAGATAGGACAATGAAATTCTTGCTTGCTGCAGCACAACAGAATATTGTAGGCATAAATAGAGACAAGTGCAGTATGTCTATATGGCATAGACCATATATACATAAATAAACAGATAAAGTACAATAGTCTGCTATAGTTCACCATTTATTTGATGGCGAGTTTAATTGCCCGATGGCTGTGGGGAAGGAGCTGTTCCTGAACCTGGATGTACCAGATTTCAGGCTCCTGTACCTTCTACCTGATGGCACGGAGATATGAGTGTGTGGCCAGGATGGTGTGGGTCTTTGATGATGTTGGCAGCCTTTCTGAAGCAGCGACTGCGATAGATCCTTTTGATTGTGGGGAGGACCGAGCCGACGATGGGCTGGGCAGTGGTCACAACTTTCCGCATTCTTTTCTGCTCCTGGACGCTCAAGTTGCCGTACCAAGCCACGATGCAACCAGTCAGCATGTCCTCTATTGTGCACCTGTAGAAGTTCGAGAAAGTCCTCTTTGACATACCGACTCTCCGTAATCTTCCCTGGAAGTAGAGGCGCTGATGTGCTTTCTTTATAATTGCATCAGTGTGCTGGTACCAGGAAAGATCTTTAGAAAAATGCATGCCCAGGAATTTGAAGTTCTTGAGCCTTTCCACCATCATCCCGTTGATATAAAGAGGATTGTGGGTCCCTGTCCTAATTTTAAGGCTGCATTGAAAACTTGTCGAGTCAATATTATATAACACCTCCAAAATGGTAATGCATGGAGTTTCACCATCACAAAATTTGACAAAAATGACACCTAGCCAAAGAAATGGAAATTTTGATATTTAGGCAAAAGCTTTGTAACACAAAAGGGATGGGAGGTACAGGAGAACAGAGATGGCTAGAAAGGAAATTACTGTGGGAGGAACTAAGCATATTTGATGTGGCTGCATGTTATTATTTTCAGTGAAACCAGAAACACTAGGATCAAGGTGACACAATGGCACAGCAAATAAGCTGCTGCCTTACAGCTCCTGAGGCTCATGTTTGATCCTGACTACGGGTGTTGTCTGTACAGAATTTGCACGTTTGACCATCTTGAGTTGTCAACACATCTGTGTGAATTCAAAAGCACAGCAGGTGCGGCAAAGTGGCGCAGCGGTAAAGTTGCTGCCATTCAGCGCCAGAGACCCGGGTTCAATCCTGAATATGGGTACTATGAGGTTTGCACGTTCTCTTGTGACCACGTGGGTTTTCCCCAGGTGCTCCGGTTTCCTACGACGTTCCAAAGACATACAGGTTTGTAGGTTAATTGTTTTTTGTAACATTGTAAATTTTGTCCCTAGTATGTGTTGGATAGTGCTAGTGTACCGGGTGATCACTGGTTGGCGTGGATTCGGTGAGCCAAGGTACTGTTTCCGCGCTGTATCACCCATTTAAAAGGACACTTTCTTGCATAATCTTAATGGATTTTAGTTTAATTGCCTGTTGACCCGTGATTCTTTTCACATAATTTTAGTTTCGCCTTCTTTTCTGCCAAGTTCAAGTTGTCCTTTCACCTCTCAGCTCTCAATCTCAGCAATTTACAATGTATAATATGTTAAACCTCAAAGAAAGAAGCACAAATTGGACACTGTTCCACAGCCAAATATGTCATATTTTGTTATATCTTAGAGATGCAGTGAATCACAACGAGCGAAACTCAATAAAATGATGTAGCAAAACTAGAATAGAAATGAGGTGATAAATTAGAGGTGTTATTTTCTTTAAAAATTCAGCTTGAGATACCGTGCACTTTCTTAGAATTGCTGTAAGCAACAGACAAGTTCTGTAAATAATTAACTTTCCGAAGTGAGAAAGGAGCCTGTTAAAAATAATAGTCCAGATACAGGTGCTGGCATTGATAACTTGCAGCTTGGTGGTGTTTAATCGTATTCACCAGAAGGAGCAGGGACCTGACGGAAAGGCTGCACTTTTCTGTGTTTGACTCAGTAATACAGGGCTGCCAACTCTAACGCATTGAGCATGAGACTCACGCATTTGAGAAATTCTCACGCTGATGACAGAAGTTCTCACGCTCAAAAAAATATTGTTATATATAAATAAATAAATAAATAAAGTCACACTCCTCCACACTCACCAATGAGAATAGATTTCTGTCGGCGGATTCCCCGTTAAGCCCATCGCACACTATTTCAAATGGCAATGTAGACAAACATGCTGGAGAAACTCAGCGGGTGAGGCAGCATCTATGTCTGAGTTTGACCCTTCTTCAGACCCAAGCATTTCTCCAGCATTTGTGTCTACCGCTCTAGAGATGCTGCCTCACCCGCATTCACATTCCCATGCAGATGGTGTGATAGGTGAGACACAGCGGTGGTCCCAGCACCGACCCCCTTCCATCCTACCCCCTCTCACCCCCCTTCCCCACCGAGGCAACGCTCACACCTCCCACCCTCACCTTCATCGGCCGCTCTGTCCACACCACATGGAGTTTTAACCCCGGCCCAGAGCCAGGAGCGGACCGTGTGAGTGGGGCCGTCGGTGCCGCGTGGATGAATTTCGCGCTATAGCTCCGCTCCGATGCCCGACTCCCAGGTCAGTGTCCCTCACCTCCCCCGGATCCCCGGGTCACTAACCCTCATCTCCCCCGATCCACAGGTAGACACAGAGCATCTTTGAAGAAAGATTTGATAACTGGGATTGTATTCTCGGCAGCAACGGAGGTGAATAAAAGATTTAGTTGAGGTGAATAAAATTACGAGAATGGGATTTGTTTCGCTTAATAAATAGTGTAAGAAGGAACTGCAGATGGTGGTTTAAACTGGATAGACACTAAAAGCTGGAATAACTCAGCAGGACAGGCAGCATCTCTGGAGGGAAAGAATAGGTGATGTTTTGGGTCGAGACCTTCAGACTGAAGAGGTTGAAAACCAGCTATAAAACACAATGTGGAGATGTGTGTTATCCAACTAAGGGCAGAAATCAGAATCATGTGTATCGAGGAGTCCTTGCGCCTCGTACGAGTAAAAAGTAACCATTTTTTTCATCACAAGTATTCTTTTACTCGTGGACATTTTTCACAGTGTTGAAAAATCGTCACGAGTTTACCGGATTTCCCGAGTACCTACCGTTACTCGTACGAGCCGCTACGAGACATCCACAAACTCCTATGGACCCGCTACGGACATTCTCCAAGTTTGAATCAGGGAAAAACTCGGGAGAACTCTTGATTTACCTCGTACAGTGGGACAGGCCCTTTACTGTCTCCACCTACATTATATCTTTGTCCCGTCCCCTCCCCTGACATCAGTCTGAAGAAGGGTCTCGACCCGAAACGTTGCCCATTCCTTTTCTCCAGGGATGCTGCCTCACCCGCTGAGTTACTCCAGCATTTTGTGTCTACCTTAGAATCAGGCCTGGTTTGACTTACACACCACCAGGCAGAGGACCATACTTAAAAAATATATATTTTGCCATATTACAACTTGTCTCTCCTTTCAGTTGAACTGCAGTGCTCTTTTATTAGATGATCCCTACAGATTGCACCAATGCAAGGCCTTCAGCACAGCAATCCTTTCACAGCAACCGTTGCAAAAGTCGTGACAAACTCAAATGATAACTGGCAGCACTTCTAGTGTAGACAACATCACATCTCACTGCACGTCCCCTGAAGCGCAGCCTCTTCCTCAAGTTTCAATTAATGGCACATCAAGTATTTTAAAAAGTGCATTAGTGTAAGTGAAAGTTTGTTTTCAAAACTATTTAATGAATAGAGACTAAAAGGGAAGGGTGCCTGTGGTTGCATTGTCATCATAATGAACTTTTCAATGGTTCAAGAATTCTAATTCAATGTACCAAAAATAAAAGGTTGCTATAAGATATTATTACTTGAAGCTGGGTCTTCTGGCAGTTCAGCTTTTCACTGTGTCTGCGCTTTACACTGTGTCCGTGCTTTACATGTAAATTCCCAATCTGATGAATCATAAATAACTAGTTTTTATGAAATTTTCTGGACAGCCGAGAGTAGTAATGGGCATGAATTTAATCAAGTGAATACTGCAACGGACTGAAAGCAGCATCTCCTGATCATTGTACCCTGCAGCTGACAGCAAAACATATCACCACCACCTCCTCAAATTGCTTTTTTAAATGGCTGTGATGGTGTACAGGGATTCAGCTCACACATCTTCTTTCAGTCACTTTGCATTGCAGCTCTATTTCTACTTGTCCGTGTGTTATTGTGTTTTCTCGCTGGCGCCTCATTAATATGACTAGGTTTTCCATTCAGCACTGAATGGTACAAGGAGAAAGGTTATGGCGGGAAACAACTTCATACGCAGAGATGGTCATGTCACTTCAGTTTTACTCTTTTGTCTCACTCTGTCTCACTCTTTTGGCACGATCTAATGAATTGAATCTTAGTTAAAGTATTCAAATTTATACTAGACATATTGCACTGTGGGAGAGAGCTGGGGATATGTTATGCGCAGTACATCCTGTCTGTGGACATGAACTGACTTGGAAAGTAGCTACCCTTCAATTTTTTTACCCTCAATTTTAGAGAGGAACCAGGGGCGCATCCCTTGGCCTCACAAGATGGCTGTCAGCTGGAATTATAATCTGGAATATAATTGAGGCCATTGCTGATGAGGCCAATAGGCTGAAACTAAATTATCTTTGAATTGGTTATGGTCTGCAGAGGTGTGGAAGGTACACCATAAGTTCCAAACTTCTAGGAGAAGAATTAGACCATTCGGTCCATCTTCTGATCCTTCTGAATTTGTAGTAGGCAGGGCAGTACTCTGCATATCGCCAGCTTGGATGTGTTGTGCATACTAACATGCTGCTAGTATGCACAACATGTGCTAATTCTACTCTGCCATTCAATCATGGCTGATCTATCTTTCCCTCCCAAACCCATTCTCCTGCGTTCTACCAGAACCCCTGGCACCCTTCCTAATCAAGGATGTGTCAATCTCCATACTCATTAGGAATATTTTGATCATTAAGAATATTTTGTTGGAGCCAAGAGTCCACATTGAAGGCAGCCTCAGACCCAGCTGTCCAGGAGCTGAATGTGGTTCTGAAATGAAGCACACCTTTCCCCTCTCACAAAACACAAGACTTGTATTGAAGCACATTCGTATGGGACAATTACATTGGCAACATTTACAGATTACTTTTGCAAATGTACTTTATTTGTTGGTTTACATTAGCGTGGACGCAGTCTATTAATTATTTGATCTGTCAGATAAGCGATGTTCATGGAGTATCCTTGTACACACGCTACTGAAGACTAATATGCAGGTGCACTGCCAGTTAAGAACGAATAGGTTACATTAACATTTATCATACAAGATTTGGGCACAACTGTAAAGATGACTTATTATAATTTATTTTTCATGAAAGGACGCAAAGTGCTGGAGTAACTCAATGGGTCAGGCAGCATCTCTGGAGAATATGGCTAGGTGCGCTTTGGGTTGACTCAGTTCCTCAGATCCTTCTTTGTGTCCTTTTGTGTAGTAACCTGCATTTGCAGTTCTTTGTTTCTCGATAATTTCTATTTTCTTAGCTAATCCCTCAGGATGGCCTGCTTCTACTCTAGTTTTAGAATTTCAGAGGCAGCTGATGAGGAATGGTGGGCACCTCAGACTCTTCTGCAGAGGAGGGAGAGTGGGTTGATTTGTGCATTCTGCTGTTTGCAATGATATAGGGCCACAATACGTCAACTGCACTTGGTACATTTTGTTCAATTATGGTCTCCATACTTTAAGAATTGCCCAGATTCTTGGTCTGTCATTGCAGGGATTATTAGATCTTAAAGGAAGGAGAGGTGGTGTACAAAATTCTGGACAACTTTATATAGTAAGCTCTGGGAGGATGCTTCCATTAGTGGGGGAGTCTCGGACCAAAATAATAGCAGGCAATTAAAGATTAAAATGAGAAAAAAATATTCATGAATGAATGACGAATTTTTGGAGTTCTGACCCTAAAGTGTTGCAGAAGCTCCATCATTGATTGCAGTCAAACAATGGTAGTTACATTTTTGGTAATTAACAAATGACGGGATACAGGAACATGGGCCATTGTTTTGATGGCAGCACTCAAAGAGGTGCGAGGGAGGGAGGGGGTGGTGGTGGGGAAAGAAGTGGTGGGGTGGGGGGTGGGGGGTGTGGTGGTGGGGGAATAGAAGATGCCAAATAGGCTATTCCTCCTATATTTATATGATTATTTGTATACACTGTTATTGATTCTCATTAATCATCCTTTTATAGTACAAACTCCTCATGCTACAAAACGATTTTTGAGTTGTTAATTGCAGTCAACCCATCCTAACACTTTACTGAATATTTGCAGAAAAATGTGATTAAGAACTGGGATGTTATTCTGATGGAAGGGCGAAAACAGAAACTGTTTGAAAATGTGATTTAGAGACTAATTGCCGATAATTGTAATTTAACGTTTGCAATTACAGAAATAGATATTTGCAGGCTTAGTTAATGGAATGCAGTTTGGAAGTAATTTTCAACCATAACCAAAGGGACGTGGATGGGGAATTAGTATGGGTGTGGGGAACCTGAAGGAGAATCAATGTATTTACTGAAATAGATGCTACCTGACACCAATAAAAGATCAGTCTTACAACCTATTGGCGAGTCCTCCTTTTAGTTGTTCAGAACCAGTTTTCATTGGTACATTTCAAAGCTCTGGCCCCAAAACAGCAAAGCCACTGAAGTGTCACTGGAAAAGTTGGTGGCGATGTCCAGGTTATATAGCATATTGCAGGGCACCACCACACGTGTCTGGGATTCATTGTACAATCCTTATTGGATGTGTGAAGGATCCCACAATGGATAGCATGGATTTTGTAATGTTTGATTCAACATAATCCAAACCTTGTGAATACTCACACATTTCAATGGTTTAATCTTCTAACTTCCTTGAGAGGAATAGCTTGGCTTTAGTGATCACTGATGTTGGATCAGAGATTTTGCGAAAAAAGGTAATTGCACACATGTTTTGAACCATTCAAGGACACTTAATGTAACTAATATATTTGAGGTATCTTAGAGATAAGAGTCTCGTACTGGGAAATCACATAGCTCCCTGCCACTATAATTGTGATAGGAGGCACTGTAATTAGAAAGTCCATTGCATTTGTGCATAGTCAAAGATTGTTGAAAACTTTTCATTACTGTTTGGTGCACTTATGTTTAATGGATAGACTTAGTGTGTGCTTGATGAGGCTTTCAGGATCCAACAGAAATGGCCTATTCAAATTAGGAGAAATGAAAGTAGTGCAGGAACATTTGATGCAGGCATGGTTAGAATTAATTAGATGGTAGTATACTGCAATACGTTAAATTTGGTCAACAACCTTAATTACAGGAGCAAACAATAATAGTTTTAGTTGTGAGTTGCAGGAAACATTTTCATCCTTATTATGTTCCTGACATGTCAATGATATTTTAAATTCTAGTTTTTCCTGATGCTAACTTAGTGTTATTCACCTGTAACACTCCTGTTCTTAGAATCTAATGGCAATATCTCCCTATTGAGGTATATTGTGCAACAGCAGAAATATGATTATGTTCCGTGGATGAAAAAAATGAAAATTGAAAGGACTTTGAAGAAGTGTCAAAATGATAATTGCAAATGGAATAACGAATAGGAATAAACATAATTGAAATGATAAAGAATCTGTGGTAGTGAATTGATAGAGAAATGGCATGATTAGCTTTGCAATGTAATAAAACAAGTTGTTAAATTGTTATTTATAATGCGAGTTGGATGAAGGATTTGATGTCCCTGCATACTAATTTAATGTTTATGAAATTTATGAAGGATGGATTTCTTCGGTGCCAGAAGGTGTGTCAGCTTCCCAGCGCCCTTGCAGGTTTGGCTGGGAAGCGTCATGTTCCCCATCGCTGGGGCACCTTCTTCAACCAAGTGTGTAATTTGGTTTTCATTCGTCAATGTTTCTGTAACTCACACTTTTTTCCAGGGTGGGGTAGTTAACCCCACGCCCAACCCCCAACCTGGAGGACCAGAGACTGCTTCGTCTGCCTCCTCACCCGGGACCTGTCCGGTTTGGTTGAACCTGCCAGGGATATGAAACCCTATCAGACATAACTCTCTGGGTCACTGGAGTACACAAACCTGTCCTCCACGTCAAGGTTGCAGTCCAGGGGAGGTTCATATTCCTATTTATTAAATGGTGAAATATTAATCGGTTTTAGAAACAAGGAGATAGAATTGGTCTAAGGTAACATTTCCTCTGTGACACAGCTTAGAATATTAGAGCACCTACCCCCCTTTTGGTAACGAAATGGGTTCAGAGTAAATCCCTCAACTATTCACCGGAGTGACACCTCAGATGAATGGTTGTGCCAGGATTTTAAAAGAATGGGTAATGTGTCATGATGTTTTCCTAAGGAATAAAGGGGTTACTTTCTGAATAGATTGTTGAAATAAATGTAGAGGTGATGAATAAGGAATTACTCTAATTGGAAAAAAAATTAAGCACAATGAACCTTCCATAAAAATTCTGAAAAAAAACATGATTGTAAAAATGTGGCAAGCACTGATGCAGAAGAATGTGAATGCACATCGAACTGTTTGAAAGAAGGTGGATATGCATGTAAGGGACTGAAAATGATAACAGCTGGTGTAACAGGCAAACTGATGGAGCAGCCTTCAAGATCCAAATGGCCTCATTCTGTTCCTTTGATTAACGAACCAAGTTAATAATTAAGCCTCATGACCCAATTTAAAGAAAAGACTGAATCCGAAACCATTTATAAGGTGAAGTCAACGTGGTGCTCCTCATAAAAGGAGAGTTTCATCTTCAAAAATCTTTTTTAATATGAGAGACTGAGGTTGTATTATTTTGGCAGCACCAATTTTAGAAATGACACTCTGGTGAATAGCACTTATTTAAAAACCATCAACGTTTTCTTGTTTTAACATATCGTCCCATCACGTGTACTGTCACAGCTTATCGTTAATCATATGTGGCAAAGTGTCAATGACCAAACAAACTATGTGCCATCTACTGTGGTAGGTGTAAACTGATTGCTAAGATCTTTATAGGGACTGGGCACCATGGAGTTTTATCACAGCATATCTCTAATATTCTTTCAAAATGTCACATTCTTTCATATTCGTTCCAAAGAAGTTCAACCGTTTAACTTTACATACCATGCTAACTTCTCCCATTGCAGTGATGGAGTGATGCCTTTTCTATGTATTTACTTAGCCAATGTGCAGGAACAAAATTGGACTTGGGTGCAGCAGAGACTCACCAGAACGTTACCTGGACATGTGGGTTTCAGTTGTCAGGAGAGGTTGGGATAGGCTGGGACCATGTTCTTTGAAGTTATGGAGGTGAGGGTAACCTTAAGACCACGAGAGGCATGGATAAAGTCTTTATTCCCCCAGGGTAGAGGATTCTAAAACTAGATGGCATAGGGTTAAGGTGAGTGAGGAGAGATTTAAGAGAGACCCCAGGGGAACTATTTCACTCAAAGGGTATTCATATCTGGAATGAGCTGCCAGAGGAAGCTATATAAGTGGACACAATTGCAACTTTCAAAATCCATTTGGACATATATTGGATGGGAAGGGTTTAAGAGGGATATGGGCCAAATGGGGGGAAATGGGACTATCCCTGGTTGGAATGGACTAGTTGGCGAGGGGCCTGTCTATGAACTGCATTGCATATGACTATGGGCTCAGTCAAACTAACGCTGCTAAACTGAGAGGTAGAAGTCAAAAAGCAAATTCTAGCAGATAGTGGACATCTGAAATCAAACAAAGTGCTGGAGATACACAACAGATCATGCAGTGTGTGGGCAGTGAGAACCAGATTTCCCATTGATGTTTTGATAATCTTCCATCAGAATGATTGTAGAGTTTTGACTTGTCATTATCCGCGATCCATTACGAAGTTTGCATGCAGCGCATGTTTCCGTCATGCCTGTCCCATGCTGACAAGTACATTGTAAGTGTTGATGGAGCCTGGAGTTGGAGACATTCACAACATAACAGTCCTTTTTAAGTTTGTGCTGATACTGGTTGTAATGCAGGGCAGAAATTTGTGTTGGAAAATAGCAAATAACTAAGATTGGAAAAGGATCAGACTTTACTGATGAGCAAGTTGTTCACTGAATGGCCTGACCATTTGTTTTAGATGAGCCTACCATTTAAAACACAGCTTTGTAATTCATGGAGGATTACAGCACGGAAAGAGGGCATTCATCCCATCATGCCTGTGCTGTTCGAAAAATCTGCCTAGCTTAATTCTATATCTCCATTCCTGTGGCCTGTAACCTAATCAAATGCATGCAAAATTGGTATGCAATCTGGTTACAATCCTTTCACATGGTAACTTCTAAAGCCTAACAACCCTTCGTGTGGGAAATATTCTTTATTTTTTGTTTTGGATTTGAGACAATTGTTTTTAACCAGTAACCTTTTGACTACTGATATCCTTGACAAAGGAATTTGTGTCTCGCAGCCTCTGTTAAAACGTCTCACGTCTTTCAATATCTCTGTCAATATCTCTGCTCCAAGAAAAAACATATTAAGCCATATTTCACGTGGAGCTTCCAGCATAGTTTATGTTTGTGCCTGTAAATTTGGGATTCCCATATTTGTGTATAAATGTGGAATTCCAAAAGTTAGAGATAGCAGTTGGCTGGTGTAAAGGTCATCAATGACGGCACGATGGCACAGCGGTAGAGTTGCTACCTTACAACGCTTGCAGCTCCAGAGACACGGGTTCGATCCTGACTATGGGCACTGTCTATACGGAGTTTGTACGTTCTCGCCGTGACGCCATGAGATCTTCAGTTTCCTCCCTCTCGCCAAAGAGGTAGAGCCTATTTCCGCACTGTATCTCTGAACTAGACAAAGCTAAAAAGTGAAGTTCAAGGTTACAGCCATGAATCCCAAGGTTGAACATGCATCACGCTATAGACTCTTGTGCTGTATTAAATAATGCAGCAAACAAAATGCAGTCTTTAGTATTTTTAGCTTGCCGTAATTAAAGTGGTTATTATTATTGACAAGATCCTAACTTTGAGAATTTGGCAAGAAAAATAACGTTGTTCCAGGCATTCCTCGATTTACGTAATTTATGAGTTACGTGAACAATTCACAATGGGTGATTCCGTTTCCTGAATGAGAGAGAGTATCAAGAGAGCCAAGAGTGTTTTATTGTCATATGTCCCAGATAGAACAATGAAATTCTTAATGATCTATGTTATTGCAACGGTGAGATGGCGAGGGCTTTCCATACGGTTCAGAGATATAAAAGTGTCACGTGGACTTGTTGCTCTTCCAGTTTCAGCTACTGCGAACGAGGGCGGTGATGGTGAGGAACTCCTGGCCAGGTCATGACATCTTCCACAAGGTACACCAGTGAGCGCCACTTCACCAGCTGCCGCACCGTCCAGTTCACGTAGCTATTGTTGCAGCCCCTACTCATGTTGCAAACCCTGGCTGACAGCCCCTACTGAAAATTTAGCCCCTGGCCAACAGGGCTTTCTTCTGGCTGCCATCACCGATGGGAAGGCCTGAAGATAGCGCTGTTGACTAGGGCCTGCAACATGTGTCGCAACTTCAGCCACGTCAACTGAACTGTGTGGCAGTTGGTGAAGAAGGTTCACTGGTGCAGACCAGCGCCATTGCCAACTAGTGTTAAGGTGAAACAGCATGAAGTGCTGGAGTAATGCGGCAGACTGAATCAGTCTGAAGAAGGGTCCCGACCCATTATGTCACCTATCGATCTTCTCCAGAGATGCTTACTTGACCTGCTGAGTTGCTCCAGCATTCTGTGTCATTTTGTATATTAACCAGCATCTTTTGTTCTTTGTTTCTACCTAGTTTTAAGTTTATTTCAACTTGCGTAAAATTGGACTTACGTAAGGGTTTATGGAATTTGACCCTTACATAAATCAGGGAGTGTCTATATTGCAAGTCTGAAACTTTCAAGCCCCTAAGCCCCTTTCACCCATTGACTCAAATGCCTTTATAATGGGATTTTCTATAACACACAAGGCTTCGGAACACAGCTACCGCGTTACTACCTGTACCAAGCAAAGATGACATAATTAGAGTCATACTGGTAAACATTTTTGAAACTCTGATCAAGGTCTTAACATCCTTCCAGAATTGAAAAATGTACAGTTGCATGCAATTCTCCAACAGATCTGAGCAAGGAATATTAAATTTTGGCCATTATTTCATTGTTTTGTTCCTTGCCTATTCTTATGGGAAAAGTAATTCCCATCTATATCTCCACAATAATCATTCAAAACATGAATTAATTGAGCATTTTCAAGGAGTCGTGCAAGTCCAGATATCTGAGATGACAAAATGCAGAATTGATAAAGTGATTACTATACTGTAAGCATGATTACATGATTACTGCATTATCCAATTCTAAGGTTGGATCAAAGATGATCATTTCCTTGAGCAATGTACAAATTTATAACTAGTGTTACTTGAGCAATCTGGGATGGGATCCTTGCCCCATGTCAGTGTCTGATTATAATATGCATCCCTTTGATTCTACCAAGTGATTGATGTTGCAGCTCTTCAAAGGTAATTTTTACTCAATGGTCTGTTATCAGTAGCCACATTTCCTCTTGTAACATACTGTTACAAGACTTGATCTATCATCGCACTCACATTACCACAGTGGGTAATTGAATTGAATCAAATACATTTTATTAGCCAAATATGTATACATACAAGGAATTTGCCTTGGTGCTTTGCTCGCATGTAACAACACAATATACAGTAGGCAATTAAAACATTATATTTTAAACATGTGAAGAATGAAATAAAATACCAGAGCAAAAGAAGGCTACAGACTTTTGGCTGTTGAGTAGAGCTGTTGCTCGTGGAAAAAAAGCTGTTTTTATGTCTGGCTGTGGCAGCTTTGACAGTCCAGAGTCACCTTCCAGAGGGAAGTGCTTCAAAGAGTTTGTGGCAAGGGTGAGAGGGTTCAGAGATGATTTGACCTGCTCTCTTCCTGGCCCTTGCAGTGCACACTTCGTCGATGGAGTAAGCCTATGTCTCTTTTATGTCCTGGGAGTCAACAGTTTACTTAAATCTTTCTTGCATAACTTCACATGTATTTGGTGTAGTTGTGGGGACTTATTGCTCCTAATTGAATGAGCATTGATCAAAGGCTGCTGCAACGTTGTAACCATGTTATCTGTTACAAAAATCTCATCAGGCAGTTTATTCTTATTAATACCACTAAATTCCACTACAGAATACATGTTCACGTCATCGGAGCAGAATAAGGCCATTTGGCCCATCGAGTCTACTCCACCAAGCTACCATGGGTGATCTGTATTTCTCTCTCAACCCCATTCTCCTGCCATTTCCCAATAACTCTTGGCACCCTTACTAATCAAGAATCTGTCAATCTCCCAAATACCCAATGATCGCCTTAAAAATACCCAATGACCGCCTGTTGCAATGTATTCCACAGATTCACCACCCTTTGACTGAAGAGATTCTTAACTCCTTTCCAAAGGAATGTCATTTTTTTCTGAGGATCAAACTAGTTGTCGATGAACAAGATACAGACATTAGCTCTTTCATAAAATTTGACCCCTGTGCCAATGTCCCAAGTGCTGTCAAACTCTGAACAATCTGCACCTCAGTTTCTAAGACCAATCATTGCATGCTCTTCCCTCTTCCATAACATTCACTTCACCCTTTCTTGCAAAGACTGATGCCGTGTATTCATTTGGCACTGCCCTCTGTGGAAATTGGTGGGAGGGTCACACAGATGCAAATCGGTCAACATGATTCAAAAAGCCCCATCTACATAATGACAGAGAATAGTTTGAGGAGTTCGAAAGAGAGTTACATGAAAAGAAAGTGGTAAATTCCTAAAATGCGTTTGGGACAATTTTAAAATCAGTACATTTTGAGGGTGGTCAAGCTCGTGGTAAAGAAGGACAACAAAGATGGTTCTTCAGCAAAACATGCACTAAAGATGACCATTTTAATTGATGCCTATGGTCATGAAAATGGTCAGCATAATCTGTCCAATATAAAAGACTGTCAAGGAGATACAAGGGCAATGTAATTGATAGACTGTACAATACCTCTGTAATGGGAAAGCTGTTGTTTCAATCTGCCTTTGCAGATAATCTTATGAAAAGAAGGAAGACAATATGTTTGATCTGTTTGGATAATGATTTGCAATAGTGAAATGTTTTACCACAAGTATTGAAATAAGAAAAAATTGTTGAGTAAGGATCGATGGAAAACAAAATGCTCATGTTTGAAAATATATGTAATTTACCTTCCCGGTCTGACAGGGGGACTGAAGTATTGCTGTTTCTCAGGCAGTTTAGAATATTTGGAGGAATATATGGGGTGTCCCTTGTGAAAATATGTTTTTATTTGGAGAAATAATTCTGACTAAGACCTGAATTTGTACTTGGGCATATTCATAGATTAGTCATTTCCATTTGTTTACATTATTTGTGTGGTCAAGTTTGTTTGAAGATAATTCCATTTCCTTATTTATCACTTCTGCATGAGTGAAAAGAATAATGACGATTTCTGGGTCATTGCACATCACTCAGAAAATTTCCAGTTTTTTATTTTTAAAAAGCACAGAATTCTGAAATCGGCATCTGCGGAGACAAAAAAAATCAAAGTCAACATTTTGGGTTAAGACCCTGCATCAGGATTGAGATGGAAGAGGAAGGATTACCAGTATATTGGTATTGGTATTAGCTTATTAATGCCATGTGTACTGGGACACGGTGAAAATGGTGTTTGCATGCTTTCCAGTCAATTCATACCCTGCATGAGTATAATCAAGTAAAATATAAGTAAACAGGTGGTGCAAAGAGGAAAAAATACTAGTGTTGAATATAGAGTTACAATGTTATAGCATTATAGCTATAGAAAAAATGCAGTCACAAAAAAGGGCAAAAGTGAGATATGTTTGAAGATCATGAATTTTAGATTATGAGAGGACTGTCTAGTATTCTGATAACAGTGGGGAATACGCTGTTTCAGAACCTGATGGTAATGTTGTCATTTCTACCTGATGGAAGAGGGAAGAAACAGGAATGACCAGGTGCAAATGGTCGCTGATTATGTTGGCTGCATTCCCAATACAATCTTCTTCTTGCGTATGGCGTGCGCAGCCTAAAGTTGTAGGACAATTTGTTCTATTTGATCATATTTGATTGTGCACGCCAGGTTGATTGCATTCGTTGAAATAGGGCGAACCACGTGAAGGTTGCAATCTCCCACCCCCCCCAATGCAATGTGAAGTGTACGTGGAGATGGACACTAGTCAGTGACAATGGACGAGGCTATAACCGCAACTCTGCAATTTCTTGTGGTCTTATAGCAGAGTTCTTGCCAAAACACGTTGTGATGCATCCAAAATGGATACTTTCTACAATGCAGCAGTAGACGTTGGTACTTGTCGTTGCCCGAACTTCCAAAGTCTGAGGAAGTAGAAGCATTGATATTCTTTCTTGGCCTTAGCTTGAATGTGGTTGGCCCAGGACAAATTGTTGGTGCACACCTTTTAAAATCTAGACAGGATTTGAAGAAGGGTTTCGGCCCGAAACGTCGCCTATTTCCTTCGCTCCATAGATGCTGCTGCACCCGCTGAGTTTCCCCAGCAATTTTGTGTACCTTTTAAAATCTAGAGGTTGGTGGTGTATGAATGCAATCAAAAGCATAATCAGAGTGAGCAGTCGTGGATTTTCACTCAGTGTGTCATAAACGTTTCGCTTTGTCGGCAAAAAGGAAAGTAAATTCTTCTCATTCAATCAGGTTTTTAACTACAGTAAGTTTAACTCTTTGGAACATATATTGTAATCTTAATTATGGGGAATTCCTTTTAAATATCAAACCTGTACTCTTCGTAGCACAGCAAACTATCATGATATTGGAGTTGAAATGTAAAATACTGTTGCTGCATGTTAATACTTGCAATAAATAGACGATGGAGACAGCACAGTAAAAGTAAAAACCAGGGTAACGATCTCCACCCAGAAAAGTATGTACCAAAAGTGTGAAACAAAAATCAGAGAATTCCCCTCAGAATGATCTTGTTTTGTTATTTTTTTCTTCAGCATCCACTTCCTAGTTTTCCACACAGAAGCTATTCATGACGTTCTGAAGGTTTGGGATGGACCACTGGAGAGCGGCATCCTCCTGCGGGAGATCAGTGGCTCTATGCTGCCTCCCGATATCCAGAGCACGTTCAATTCCATTACGCTGCAGTTTGACACGGATTTCTTCACCAGCAAGCAGGGCTTCGCCATTCAGTTTCAAGGTATGTGCACATTACAACGAGGTTATCAACAGCATCACCGGACACAATAGTCACTGGTTTTCAAAATGTATTAATTTCTCTGGTTGTGAGTACGGTTGCAGAACCCAGCCTTTATCTCCTGCCTGTAAATTGTTCTTTAGTAGGCGATGGTGAGCTGCTTCTGAAGCTACTTCAGTCCTTTTGCTGAAGGTTTTTGGGTAGGGAACGGTGACAATAAATAGACCGGCATGTGTTTAAATATCAGGTTGTTAGGAATAAAGGAGAAACTTCTGGTAGTGGCAAATCCATACATAAGTTCATAAGTTTGAGGAGCTGAATTAGGACATTCGGCCCATCAAGTCTACTCCGCCATTCATTCATGGCTGATCTATCTTTCCCTCTCAACCCCATTCTCCTGCCATTTCCCCATAACCCCTGACACCCTTACTAATCATGAATCTGTCAATCTTCACCCCAAAAATATCCATTGACGACCTCCACTGCCATCTGTGGCAACGAGTTCCACAGATTCACCACCCTCTGACTGAAGACTGACAGATTCACCACCCTCTGACTGAAGACTGACAGATTCACCACCCTTTGACCTCCTCATCTCCTTTCTAAAGATAAATCTTTTTATTCTGGGGCTGTTGCCTCTGGTCCTAGATTCTCCCACAAGTGGAAACATCCTCTCCACATTCACTCTATCCAGGCCTTTCACGAGTTGCCGCTGTCCTCTGAGATTGTAGTGATCATGGGATTGGAAGTCGCTTTCAGAGTACCCTCTGCAAATTTTGAGCAAAGCTTTCATCGGATATTTAAACATTTATCTTTACTAAGTAGTAAATTATCATTGAAAGGAACTGACTTCGTTATTCAAGTGGCTTTTTCTTCTTTAATATTTGATGTACTCTTATCGAAGAATCTCAAAGAAGCATTAAAGACCGTTTCTATCCACTCTTTTCTTTACCTAAGATTAATGTTAAGATAAGAGTGTGGCACAGTGGCACAATGGTAGAGTAGCTGTCGCACAACACCAGAGACCTGGGTTTGATCCTGACCTGAGGTGTTGTCTGTGTGGAGTTTGCACATTCTCCCTGTGACAGCGTGGTTTTTCTCTGGGTGGTTTCCTCCCATGCTCCAAAGATGTGCAGGTTTGTCGGTTAATTGGCTTCTGTAAATGCCCCCAAGATCAAACTAATATACTGGTGATCGTTGGTCAGCGTGGGCCGAAAGGCGTGTTTCCCACGTTGTATCTCTAAACTAAACTAAACTAATAACTGTAATCCTTCAGTGAGAATAAAAACATGCTGATATTTCAATTGGAAATCGGAATTATAAGTGTGTCACTTTCCAAGATTGTAAATTAATCTGATGAGATTTGCACTCTCTGATTCATTCAATAAGCATAATAACCAGGTTGATTCCAATTAACTATCTTCATTTCATCATTTTATAAAGCATCATTGACTTTATTACTTCACAGTCTTGCTGAGCAGTTACACTCATATTTTATTTAGCATCGTCCATTCTACCTATTTTAAAAGCTTCTGACTGTATAGTTACATGTAGAGTCTTGGTTGATATTTTGAGTAGTCATTTACTTTTGTTCGAAAATTCTATTTGATATGAAGGAATATGAAGGAGATACAGGACACTTCCCCATTGAAACACATCCTGCTAGAACATGGATTCTTATATAAGATACTATATTTGAAATGTCTTTACTATACTCAAGCTAACTACTTTAATATATATTTTTTGGTTTTATTTTATTTTAATATTGTTTCTGTTAAAATCGAAATCAATGCTCTTTGTAAGCACTGTGTGAAAAGCACAAAGATTTCTCTGCACAAAGAGAACTACGATGATTTTCAGTTTGAAAACTCAGAAAGGAACTTTTGACCATAGCAAACTTGTGGTTGAATTCCAGTCTTAAAAATTTGAAGAACTGAACACATTTGAAAATCCAAAGATTATGATCTTCCGACATAGTCACGACAGCTCGCTCTGTCACATTTCACACGAGTTTAAACATTGTTTAAACCTTGTTTAAACTACATTTAGCTTCAGACTCTTTGACAATGAAGGAAAATTATTGGGATGTTAAATCCTTCATCTGTTTGTGACAGCTGTCAACTATTTTAAACTAATGCTGCCCTGTTCAACATTGCAACCAAAAATAACAAAAAAAAATATTCCTGATCAAACACAGGGCGAATTTTATACTAACCACCACAATTTAAATTAATTAATTATTTGTGAAGTCATTTCCATATATTTTGGTGATACATCACCCAGTCTTTATACCTGCATCAGTTGTCATATGATAATATTAATGTAATATCTGACTTTGTGACGTGAAAAACAATCAAACGTTGAAAGAGGAATTTATTATCTGGTTTCAGTAATGTTTCAAAATGGAATTTTCTGTTTTGCACTCACAAATTTCCCATCTGATTGGACTCTGAGTCTGAGTTGGAATATAGAACAGTGCAGGCCCTTCGGCCTACAATGTCTATACCGAACATGATGCCAAGACCATCGCTTATCTACCTGAACGGAATCCAAATCCCTCTAATACCTGCACATCCAATATGCCTGTCCAATAGTAGTTTAAATGTCACTAACGTATCTGCTTCAACCATCACTCTGGCAGTGCATTTTAAGCTCTCACCACCTGCAGTGTAATACAACTTTGCCCATATCACCTTAAAGCTGTGCCCTTATGTTAATCAATAATCTTTCACTGCCCCACTCTCCAACTTTGACAATAAAAAATTCATGCCTAAAATGTTTTATTTGGCTTTTTTTTACTTGGTAGCTGGTTTTCAGAGATATCTGTGCCTTTCTTGCATTTAATACCTGGCCGTTTTAGAGATTCTTGAATCATTAATGTGTTAATGGTCTTCCAATCTCAAATTCTGCAAGGTTGCAAGCAATATCGGGGCTTGTTTCTACCTCAGCACTCTGCCCCACTGTTACTCTATCTCTGGGTAGCCCTCCAGACTTTGTGTTTCCACACTCTTTACATTCAAACCCCAGAGGATCTGAAACTAATCATTTCCCTGAAATCATTGGAGAATTTCAGGCATCCCTACATATATTGTGTCTACCGATCCCAGGCAAATGCACTCTCTATAATCTTGTATTTCAAATCATGACAGATAAATCAGCTGAACATTACATGTGCACAGGTAGACACAAAATGCTGGAGAAACTCAGCAAATGAGGCAGCATCTATGGAGAGAAGGAATGGGCGACATTTCGAGTCAAGACCCTACTTCGACCCAAAACGTCACATGAAGAAGGGTCTCGACCCGAAATGTCACCCATTCCTTCGCTCCATAGATGCTGCCTCACCCACTGAGTTATTCCAGCATTTTGTGTCAACCTTTGATTTTACCAGCATCTGCAGTTCTTTCTTACACATTACATGTGCACAGTTTAGGCAACTGGTAAAATCCAAGGAAATGCCCAGCTACTTGATCAACTGGATGTTTTCAGATTCTCAGCCTCTGTATTATCTGCTGACAGACTACAATAATGCAATCCATTTAATCATCAATTTCTCAGAAGTAATACATTTTAGACTTCTCAGCAATCCCCACATAACTACTGGTGATTATTTTTGCAAAGCACGTTTTTACATTTTGGCTGCAAACAAAAGTAGCCTCTTCATGCACACCGACTGATCTTAAAATTAGAATTCAAGTATGTCGAGCTTCTTGAGTAGAGTATCAATGAATATATGATTATTATTTTAAGCAGTGTTTTGGAAGCCTTCATAGAACCGATAATTATGGTAATGACCTGGTGGTTGAGTTGGATAACCTAATTTTGCAGAGTAACAATCATTTAATATTCTGAGAAACATGAACTTGCATGTGCAGTAGATTAGAATATAAGTAGGTGGAATGTGTTAGCAAATACTTGTGTTTGTCAGGAGTGCTCAAAAAGAATACATTAATTAGTGTACTGCACTTTTTTAGAAAGCTGTTTTATATATTTGTATGTGAACCTATATTCTGAACCAAAACAATGATTCTGAAGCTGCGGCTCCTGCGAAAACACAGGAAGGATTATGAAATCAAAAGAATGACAGAAAAGTTAAAAGGATTTAATTTTCCTCACCTATTCTATTACAGAACCCATTCAGCACTATTGCTTCTATTCACTTCAGCCCAAATTTGCCTAAGTAAGTCTCAAGGGAAATACAGTACAAATCAACGAGCTTTAAGTTGAAACATGAGAGAGAAAATGCAGTTTAATCGGAATTGAAGCACCTATTTATGAAAGACGTGTTCTAGGTGTTTACTGATGCTGAAAGAACTTTGCACTATTGTGTGTGTATAAAGTGAGAAGTGTGATATTGTAAAAGGTGCTCTAATCAGTCTTTTGAGAGCATAGCGGACCTTTCCCTTTGAAGGGAGAGGCGTTACTTTGGCAGCAGCCAATATCCACAATCAGGGGAGTCTACATGATACAGATATATTCTTCCAGAGATGTTGTGCACAATAGTAGGTCCGATAATGAGCGGATCAGAGCAGAGAACTTCTGTCAGCTCGCATGTTTTCTTTATGCTGCACAAAGGAATATATTCACAAACCCTTTGTGCATGGATGACAGAATCATAGAAATAGATCTGGTCCTCTGAGCACAGAATCTGCTAATGCAAAACGTTGATTTGATGCACATTATGCCCCTTATATTTTAATAACTGAAAATCTATTTACTGGCAAATGGGATTAGTACAGATAGACAGATACTGTAGATACTTGAAAGTCGGCATTGATTTGAAGGGCTGAATGGCCTGTTTCAATGTGGGTATGTCACTCGGAATCTATAGACAGGATAGGCTTTCATAAGGCTATGCTTCTCCACAATTTATAGTAGACCGACCTTATCTGGCAGGGGAACTTTTAAGCATCATAACCCCAAATAATAGGGTGATCATCTCTCTGACCAGCCTACTGCCCAATCTTAATGTCTATGTCCAACTGCAAGCCCTGAAGATATCACCTCTCACTCCTGCAGATGCCTGCAATGAAATTATTCCGTGTATATGTCCCAAAGCATTGTCCATAGTAAAGTATTGTTTTAGTGGTATGAAGCACAGAATCTGTACATGATATCTGAGTAACATCTCTTGAACTTATCTTTGGAGGCCAACTTCAACACAAATATCGTTTGCTTACCCATTTGTGTGAGCTGTTACAAAGCAAACAATGCCACGACTGAACAGAATTTTCAATTAACAGTATTAAAGAAAAAAACACCCTTTAACTCTCTTCCTTCTGAACTATGTTATTCAACTCTGCCTTCCTTTAAAAAAAATTGTCTAAATTAAAAAATATATATAAGCCATAATGTGGTATTGGCACAGATCTACTGGCCAGCAAGCTTCCAATCTTACTGTTCGCCAGATGTCAAAGGCTACTGTTACTTGCTGGGCCTCCAGGCATAGTTTACCTCCAGAAGGCAAGATGCCAAGTTTCATGAACAAGCCTTGTGTAGTGCAGACTCCCTAAGTGAATATGAAAAGCCTGACCCTGGATATTTGAAATCTGGTTGATTCCCATTCCTGCTCTATTGCCTGTTAACCATTTTTTTAATACTTTCAAAAATCTATTAAAAACTATGGAAATTTATTTTTTATCTATGAAAACCTAAATATAAATTAATAGAAACACTCAGAAATTGGGAGCTGACCAATTCTCTGGAGTGTCTTATTTAAAGAACTAGGTTATAATCTACAGCCCACGCCTTTTGCACATTACCATTGAAAGCAAGAGATTTTTGAATGATTTTTGGATTATCATTGAAGACTTGTGTTATCATAGGGCAAGCTGACTATAAAATGTGAAGGAGCACTTTACCAATGAGGTGAATGCTCAGTCATTTTCCCAGGGTAGAGGATTAAAAAACTAGAGAGCATAGGTTTGAGGTAAGGGGGGATATTCATGGGCAGAAATCCTAGGGCGGACAGGGGACACACGTGCTTGAGAGGTGGGGGACAATTCCCCCCATGTTTTGCAATCCGGACTTGATCAGATGCTTTCTAAAGGCTGAATCGGCCCGTTTGCAGGGCCTTTCAGCGCCCGGCGCGGCTTAAAATGAAACTGCTGCATCGAGGCGATCGAGGCGATCGAGACTCCCGATGTTGAAGTCCCTGCCGGCCGATGAAAGCCCCCGTGAACAGGCCGATTCAAGCCCCACGATTTGGGGTGGACGAAGCTTCTGTTGCTCGAATTCGGAGTCAGTCACCAACCAGGTCAACTTCCGATGTTACCGTCCACAGGGCCCACGGCCGAAGCCTCGCATGTTTGCGCATGCGTGTGCGTGTGGCCGCCATGAAATTGTGTCCCCCCCCATGTTTTGATAGCAATTTCCGTGCCTGGATATATTTAAGAGGGATCTCAGAGGCAACTTTTCATTCAGAGGATAGTACGTACAGATCCACCACCGATTTTCAGGCACCCTTGGTTCCAAAGCCTTGCTGCATTATCTGTTTTGCTAGAGCAACAGAGCTCAGGAGGGGCCTAGATACCGGCCCACAGTGTTGGCCTTACCTATGGGAACAGATCTGCCGGCTCTGGCTGGGCCGGACTTCAAGAGCTCTGGCCACAGGAGAGAAATTTGACCTGTCGTCAGCCGTAGAAGTTCTAATGAGGTCAATCTTTTTTGGCAAAGGTTGGCATTTCTTGGAAATATGAAAGCATGAATTCTTAAGGTTAATCTACAACATGAGTTGGTCTGAAGATTAGACTGTCTTGGGGAAGTGAAGGCAGTGTTGGGTTAGGTAGTTTGCTCATTTGCTTACATAGAAACATAGAAACATAGAAAATAGGTGCAGGAGTAGGCCATTCGTCCCTTCGAGCCAGCACCACCATTCAATATGATCATGGCTGATCATCCAGAATCAGTACGCCATTCCTTCTTTCACCCCATATCCCTTGATTCCATTAGCTCTGAGATCTATATCCAACTCTTAACTTTCTGTGGCAGAGAATTCCACAGATTCACAACTCTCTGGGTGAAAAAGCTTTTCCTCATCTCAGTAATAAATGGCCGCTCCCTTATTCTTAAACGGTGACCCCTGGTGACTCACAAAACACCATGTGCTGGAGTATGGCTGAGTTGACCTGAGAGTGTCAAATTATGGCAGCCCCAAGTGACATGGTCCAAAATCCCTTGAATGACAAAGAGGATGGCAAATAGGGAATTGGGAATGACAACCTCGAAATGCCTGTAATGCAGAAAAGATGTCTTCGTAACAAACTGATTGAATCCAATGAAAGACATGATGTGACCTTCCAATCATTGTAAACATGGTTTATTCTTGCCTAAATCAATTTTAAATCCTAGAGCACTGAAGGAAATGTTCTCTGCATTACATTTATGAGGCACCATGAATATTTCTCATATTGCTTTCAAATACAAAGGGCCATTTAGCCCATCATAGACACAAAGTGCTGGAGTAAATCAGCGGGTCGGGCAGCATCTCTGGAGAAAAGGGATGGGTGACGTTTCAGGTCGGGACCCTTCAGTCTGAAGAAGGATCCCGACCCGGAATGTCACGCATTATTTTAACCAGAGATGCTGACTGGCCTGCTGAGTTACTCCATTACTTTGTGCCTGAATTCAGTATGCACCAGCATCTGCCTTTCTACATATATAGCCCGTCATGTCGATATCTGCTCTCAGTGCAGTCCCATTGTCTTGTCCTATTCCGCAAAATATTTTCTCCCTTGCACGCTAATTAAATTCTCCGATTCTTTAATCACCGCCTCTAATACACTGCCTACCAACCAGCAAGTCTTTGGGGTCAGGGAGGAAACACGAGTGCCCGGTGGAAACCTGTGTAGTCACTGGGAGAACGTGCAAACGCTGCAGAGACAGCTCAGAAGGTCAGGATTGAGCACCAGTTTCTTGGACTAAAGACAAAAACACACTCTGCTCCACAGGGAAATGTGAAGAATCTTTTTTCAGGACAAATTGTCAGGAAAACCAGTTTGACAAGTTGATGCATCAGATTAGACAATAGACAATAGGTGCAGGAGTAGTCCATTCAGCCCTTCAAGCCAGCAATGTGATCATGGCTGATCATCCACAATCAGTTCCTGCCTTCTCCCCATATCCCCTGACTCCGCTATCGTCAAGAGCCCTATCTAGCTCTCTATTGAAAGTATCCAGAGAACCGGCCTCCGCCACCCTCTGAGGCAGAGAATTCCACAGACTCACAACTCTCTGGGTGATAAAGTGTTTCCTCATCTCCGTTATAAATTGTACAGCAATGAAACTTAAAGTTGTAGTGAACCATCTGAATCTTCTCCAGATTGCTGCCTCACTGCAAACACAGTCATGCATACACATGGAGAAAGAAAAGGAAAGCAATAAATGAAGTTCACAGTAGTATGATATGTTGGATATCTTGCTTACCAACCATTTGTATATAAAATCATTTATATTGTGTTCTCGACAATGTGTGCTTGCAAATGGTGTGCCAGCTGTGAATGATTAACTCAAAGATGGACCATGCCTGGTGTTGGGATTCATCTCCGCAAGAGGTTCGACCAGCAGGAGCAACAGCTGCAAGCTACATGAACAGAGGCTTAAAAATCCACCAGCAAATTAGCACAAACAGAGCTGGAAAGAACCAACAACTGTGCTAAGCTGTGTATGCCGTGTGGAAATAGCAGAATAGGCATGTGGAGATAGTAAATTTAATAAAAATAAGTGCATACCTTTTCAGTTAAAATCCTTTAAAAAATCAGGTGTATAATTTTCTGTGCTTGACCATCTTGAGTTGTGAACACATCTAAGAAAATTCAAAAGCACAACAGGTGCAGCAAAGTGGTGCAGCGGTAAAGTTGCTGCCATTCAGCTCCGGAGACCCGGGTTCGATACTGACCATGGGTATTGTCTGTACAGAGTTTGCACGTTCTCCCTGTGACCACCAGTTGCCAGAAAATCTCTGGGCGCTCCGTTTCTTCCCACATTCCAAAGATTACATGTCTGTAGGTTAATTGGCTTCTGTACATTGTAAATTGACCCTAGTGTGTAGGAAAGTGCTAGTGTATGGGGTGAATGCTGATCAGAGATGGGCTTGGTGGGCTGAAGGACCAATTTCCATGCTGTATGTCTAAAGTCTAAAGAGAACTGTGACCTCTTTAGGATAAAGAAAAATACGAATTTGATACCACTAATTTCCCAGACATTTAATTGCATTGCACTTTACGTGAAACCAGAGTGAATTGGGTTTTTTTGCAACCATTTCCTGGCAGAATTACATTAATTGAAATTTAACTGGGCAATTCCATTTTGAGCACAACCCAAGTATTATGTCAAGGATGCATGGAGTGGTGCCATTTCTTATACATTATCCTTTTTGAAACATTGCAGGTGAACTTGGTCTATATCATCTGGTCAATGCCCACCGACCCACTATTAGCTGTGTGAAATTCTTATGGATGAAAATCAAATGGGAAAAAAATAAATCGTAAACTGGTTATCACATAGAAACACACAACATTGGAATAAGTGGGTCTTATTCAGGTTGAAAATATGGAACCGATGGGCGACCTCAGGAATCTGTCCTTGGCTCTCAATTTCATACTGTTTATTTTAATGTCTTGGTGGAGGGCAGGAGGGGGTGTGCAGATTTGTAGGACAATTGATTGGTAAAATTGCAAATTGTCCCTAGTGCGTAGGATAGTGCTGGTATACAGGGATCGCTGGTCGCCGTGGGTCGTGGGCTGAAGGGTCTTAATCTAAGTTGTATCTCTAAACTAAACTAAACCAGTGGCAAACAATCTGCTCCAACATAAATGAGATGATAAAATCAGTTATCAATTTTAACAACCAATCTGTTTGTGGTGTACATTTGCCAAGGTGTAAAAGTAGATATAGTAATTAACAATTACGTGGGTTAAATAGTATTTACAATAATTGTTGTGGTATTTTGGTTTAAGATATTTAAACACTGCAAACTGTTTTAGTTTCCACAGCTACATCATGTAATGATCCTGGATTTCCTCAAAATGGGAGTCGAAGTGGAGACAGCAGGGAGCCCGAAGATTCCATTGTATTTCAGTGTGATCCTGGCTATGCCTTGCAAGGGGAGTCAACAATCACGTGCGTGCAGATTGACAATAGGTTCTTCTGGCAGCCTGACCCTCCAGCATGTATAGGTATGGATTTTTATCAGCTTTTGTGTATTTCAATTTATTGACAGTGGGGTTTTTTTACCTGACATTTGTACCAATGATTCCAACATTGAAATGTATTTTTTTCCAAGCTAATGTTATTTCATTTTTAAAAGGATTAACCTGATAATGAAATTTACGAGTCGGAATGATCAGTGAAAATATTAGTGTCTTGAAAGGAAGATCATGCTGCTGAAAATATATGCCTATTAGCTAATTGTTAATGTTAAGGAAGTGGTGAAATATACATAATGAGAAAATCAAGTCTTTGATCTCTTTAAGTGAGGTTCGTTGCTAATAGCATCCTCATTAAATTGAATGCAGCAAATCACGAACAAAACTAAAAATAGCCTAACCCCATCTACTTTAATTATTTTCTGAGTTCTATCCCAGCCTTCTCATATTTGTAGACTTATGGGCCTGTCCCACTTAGGTGATTTTTCAGCGGTCTGCCGACGATTGTTAAGTTGCCGGCAGTCGCCTGAAAAACCGGGAATTGAAACGGCAACTGTCGGAGTGGGACACACACACGCACACGCACGCACACGCACGCACACGCACGCACACGCACACGCCAGGGCAAGCGGGGGAGCACTGTGTAAAAAATTCCCACGGTGCAAAGCCAAGGTGATACAGACACACACCACGATGAACAGGTAATTAAGACAGCTAAAGCACAGTTTATGGTAAGTCCTTTGAAAGAGGGGGGGAGAAAGGGGGGAGAAGGAGTGGAGACAACTTTTAAGAAGCCAGAGATACACGGCTGTGAAGTTCGGCGGACATTTAACATTACCAGTCGGTTCCTTGGTTCTGAAAACTACTGCTTACCTTTTTTTTCCCCCCAATGAGCCAATGAAATACACCAGTCAGCACCGGCTCCAACTTACGAGAACCTCTGAGAACCTTCGACCTCCTGGCAACCCACTAGGTCCTCCTCGCGACCCACCTACGGCTCGAGAATTCTCGCTAATCTCCATAGCGGCTTAATTCTAATTGCTGCTAATTTTTCGACATGTTGAAACATTCTCGGCGACCATATTGAGGTCGCGACTTGTTCCCAAAATGTGGGAACTCGTCACGACCATGAAGGCGACTCCCCGGCAACCACCGGCGAACTTGTGGCGACCATGTGGCGACTGCAAAGTCTCCTGCAGTCGCCTAACAAGTCGCCTAAGTGAGACAGGCCCAGAGATGCTCCATCCCCCCCGTCTGTCCAAATCTGTTTCGCTCATAGAGAGTCAATTTTCCCCTTTGCCTGTTTGTTGGAAGGAATAGTTTCATGAATTAGGAGATTTATTTTCCAAACTTGCTTGCTTCATTTTTAAACCAGCAATGCTTTGGGATTTGTTAATTTATTCATTATTACATCTGTAAACGCATCAAGTTAGTTGCATTATTCCGTTCCGATTACACAAATTTAAACACATCTTGAATTAATCTTCCAAACCGCACCTAGAACATTGTTTTGGGCTCTTGGGACCTTTTGGGATCTTGTATTTTCTTGATGGTCTTCAGCTATTTCTGAATAATTCATGTTAATGTTTATATACTAATAATTAAATGTTCATGCACTAGTATTTGTGAGGTGGTACGGTGTTCTGTGGTTTTGTAAACTTCATTATAATTCCAGAGTTCGTGCATTAAAAAAAAGTACCGTATTTCCCGGCAATAAAGACGCACCTGCGTTGAAGATGCACCCCCATTTTGAGTCGCTAAATTTTGAAAAAAGGCTGGTGGGACAGGATGAAGGGTTTGGTTGGGGTGGGAGATTGCAACCTTCATGTGGTCCGCCCTGTTTTGACAAATGCAATCAACACAATAAAATAAGATCAAATAGAACAAGTTGTCCTACAACTTTGGGCTGTGCGCGCCATACGCAAGAAGAAGAAGAAGAAGAAGGGTTTGGTTTAGTCAGTAGAAAGGAAGATATGAAACTCCTTGAAGGCAATGAGGACTGGGGAGCCTCCATATTCGCCTGTCGCACAATGCGCTGTGCAGTTCAGGTCTGAGACACGTGGACTTCCTGGCTCAGGGAGATCACATAACGGGGAGAGAGAGAGAGAGAGAGAGTGAGAGAGAGCCCGGGACGGAGCAGCCAGCTTTCCGCCCAGTAGCTACCCACTAACCACCACCTCCACCGGTTGCGCCTGTGCCGAAGGACACCCTGGCTGGTGGGCGAGCGGGCCGGCAGAAGGTGCTGAGGTAGTGGCCGGCTGGAGTAAAGATGAAGAGTCTCGACCCGAAACACCACATATTCCTTTTCTCCAGAGATGCAGTCTGACCTGCTGAGTTACTCCAGCTTTTTGTGTCTATCTCCTGCTTGGTGATGGGTCTACTTCAATCTGAGCTTTTTTGTCATCCATGTATTGTATACTAAATTATTAGTACTGCTTTGAGGGCTGTTTCTGATGCTTGTCTTTGTCATCAGTTTGGTTATGGGATTTGAGGCAACATCATTCTGCATCCTTATATGTCAGTTAGCTGAGTGATTCATGGAACCTGTGCTTCCTTCAAATCTACAGCCGATGAAAGCAATATGCTGAAAGCATCATTGCATTCTGATAATGGTTGTGCATTCTGCTTTCATTGAATGTGCTTTAGATCTCTTCAGGACTTGACCTTGTTATCAGCGTGGGAAGAATGGAAATTGGAATTGCAACCTTGCCCATGGCATATCTCTCAGTTTATCATTAGGTTTGTCAGCCACAGGATTGCCATGATGTTCTAGTATTATGTTTGCAGTGGATTTCCTTCCTACCTTAATTCTGGCTGTTTCGATGTGTTTGATGTTGCAAAACGCATTTATAGTCAACCTTATCTGCATTTGGAATAGAAAAGGTTCAATGTTCTACAGTTTTCATTCTTCATTAAAGACATCAACTAATTACACTGCAACATATAGGACTTTCACTTGTTTTAAATTGGAGAAATCCTTAGAGAGCATAAGTGTGCTACAATGGTTCTTTATTACCACATGTACCGAGGTGCGGTGAAATTATTTTTTTGCATACGGTTCAGTAAACTACCACCATACGTAAATACAATCCCAGATTGAGTAACAAAGTGTATTGAAATAGTCCACCGAGACCATATACAAAAGCCATATACAATAGCCCACAGAGACCATATACATAAGTCATCTGCCTCTCTCACTCGTTCCCAATCTCTGAAGGAACTGCTTTTAGTTAACCTGGGAATATGAGCATAATGTAATGAATGCTTCAATCCCATGCATGTTACATGTAGAGACAATATAGCACATAGGGTTTGCTTGCTGACTGGAGTTAATCCAGGGAAAGTCATGGAGTCATACAACATAGAAGCCGACCCTTCAGCCCACTGGATCCTCACCAACCATCAATAACCCACTTTCTAATAATCCTATATTAATCCCATTTTTTATTCTCCTTACATTCTTAATACCTCTCTCTGACACACCAAGGCTATTTACAGTGGCCAGTTAACCTAAACTCCTTCAAAATGTTGAAAGACGGAAGGGCACCCAAAGGGAACCTCGGCTGTTGTCGGGGAAAAGGGCAAACTCCACACAGACAGCACCTGAGGTCACGGTTGAACCCAGGTCTCTGGAGCTGGGTAGCAGCTCTACCAGCAGTGCCATTGTGCTCTAGGTTCTTTTTGACTCAGCTTCTATTTAGATTTGTATAATTGAATAATACATGAGTACCGAATCACAAGTTTTATCTCAGCAGCTAACAACCCAGCTGTATGAATATATCCAACTTCAAGTAACCCTTGCGTTTCCCCTCCCTCTGTCCCTTCCCCACTCTAGTTCTCTGACTGGTTTCACTGTCCTCCTGATTAATTTTACTGATTGTATGCCTCGTTGTCAACTTCCCCTCAACAACCAATGAACCATTCTACATTTCCTTGATCACCGTCTGCTTTGATCTGTCATTTTCACACCTTACCCTTCTGTATCTCTAGTTTCCCTCTCCTCTGACTCTCAGTCTGAAGAAGGGTCTCAACCCAAAATGGCACCTATTCCGTCTCTCCAGAGATGCTGTCTGTCCCGCTGAGTTACTCCAGCGTTTTGTGTCTATCTTCAGTTTTATCTTGGGTTTCAAGATCAATTGATATTTTTATTTTAACTGCCTTGTTTGATGGTACTTTCTCTTCTGAGTTGAACCACTGTGGGTAACTTCCTGGATCTGGATTCAGGACAATATCTGGTCTGAACAGAGCCATAATTATACATTTCTCCCAGTTTCTCCATCTCTGCTGCATCTGTTCTCAAGATTAGGTCTTTCATTCTAGGACTATGAAATGTCCTCCATGTTCAGGGAACATGACTTCCCTTCCACTGTGTTTGATGAAACCCTCTCTCATACTTCCTCCCTTCACAGACTTCAGCTATCAGCCTACCTCCCTCGAAACAGAACAAAGATAGACTTCCCCTGGTCCTCACATTCCCCTCTTCTAGCCTTTGCATCCAACACATCTTCTGTCATTTCCACAAGCTGCTTCATGATGCCTATCTTGTATATTCTATGTTCTATTATTCCATCCTCCTCACCCCTTCCACCTTTTGCAGGGACCACTCCCTCTGTGACTTCAAGTCCACTCATCGCTTTGTACCCACCCTGCCTGATCCTGACACTTTCCCCTGCGACACATGTTCATACACCTGCCTCCCTCCCTCCCTCACTACAATCCAGGGTTATAAACAGTGTTGCTTTTATCCAGTTATTTCACTGCTCCTTCAATTCCCCAAGCATGATCAAGTATTAAAGGAATTCAGGGTAATGCTATTAGATATATCTAGACCTTGCTACATCTATTGATGGATGTTTGCTCAGATTAATTAATAGTCATCAGTTTAAAAGCAGAATAAAACTAAGATTAAACTGAAGAGAGACACAAAGTTCTGGGGTAACTCAGCGGGTCAGGCAGCATCTCGGGAGAAAAAGCATGGGTGACGTTTCAGGTCAGAACCCTTCTTCACACTGGACTACAGATTGAGTCTGAAGAAGGGTCCCGATCTGAAACATCACCCATTCTTTTTCTCCAATGATACTATCTAACCCGCTGAGTTACTCCAGCATTTTGTGTCTATCTAAGATTCAACATTTTTGCTGGTTAGTGACATGAGTCAATTTAGCGTAATGCTTGTTAAGGGCCTGTCCCACGAGCATGCGACCTGCATGCGGCAAGCGCGACCTAAAGGGCCTGCCCCACGAGCATGCGACTGCATGCGGCAAGCGAGAACAAACCAGAAGCGGTGGGTACGCGGAGGTCGAGTGAGTGACATGAAGTTTGAGCGAATTCCGCAGGAAGTTCGCGCGTGACGTACGGCATCGAGGTGGTGCGTACGGCGTTGAGGCGGCTGCGGGCCGGCAGGCCGTCGCCACGCAGAATTTGTGAACACGGTCAGTTTTTCGGAGCTGCTCGCGATGTCGGGACCAGCTCCGCACAACTCCATACAGCTCCGGCGATCAAAGTGGGACCGGCCCCGCGAGGCCATACGGCTCAAGCGACCACGTTAGGTCGCGCTTGCCGCATGGAGTCGCATGCTCGTGGGACAGGCCCTTTAGGCCGCGCTTGCCGCATGGAGTCGCATGCTCGTGGGACAGGCCCTTTACTCTTTGAGAATGATCACCAGTTCCTTGTGTCAGTAATGAACTTGATTTTATGATTCTAGGTGTATGCTATCAGCTTCAACAAAACAATTCTATTTTCAATAATTCTTGCTTGACTGACAGTAAATAAGGATATTTTCGAGTCACTCTTTCTATTTCCTCTGTCTTTGCCTACACTGCTTCCAGAAAATAGAGCTGAATGCTTCTGGTGATGAATTGCACTTATCTCCCACTGCAGCACGTGAAATATGTCGAGTTTCTGCAATTCCACTGCATTCTCCCTGTATTCATACTACTCACTTACTTTGAAGGTTTTTTTTCTAAATATTGTGTCTGCCCCAGGATTTTCATTCTAAATACGATCATATCTGATCAAAGACTTAAGAAATTGCCTAAAATTGCAGGTAACTGACAGTTTCAGTTAAAAGTTCACTCTGTCAGTTGCTATTATAATCACTGGTGTTCTGCGAAACAAAAATTGTAGCAATTGCTGGCACAACACATTCTCCCCTTATCACCATTCTCAGACAAAGAGAAGATTAGAACACAAAAGTCCAAGAATGCTGACTCAATTTAAAACATTGAGTTTGATGCTTTTCTTCACTTAGCAGTGTGAGGGATATGGAACAATGGCTAGTTAGTGGAGTAGGTGAACAGATTGCCCATGATCTCACCGAATGCTGGAACAAACACAGGGGATGGATGCAGGCGATGGCTGTGTTAATTTATCCACGTGTTCTTCTGTCTGCAGCTTTCACTTTAGTTTAGAGAAACAGCAGAGAAACAAGCCCTATGGCCCACTGAGTCCATGTAGACCAACAATCCCCGTATATTATTCTACACAACTGGGGCATTTTACAATCTTCACTGAAGTCGATTAAACTACAAACGTGTACGCCTTTCGAGTGTGGAAGGAAACCGGAGCACCCGGAGAAAACCCACGTGGTCACGGGGAGAATGTACAAACTCCATACAGACAGCACCCATAGTCAGGATCGAACCCGGGCACTATAAGGCAGTATGCCATGCTAGGAAACTATCATGATAGCTCCATGATAGGGAACTGCAAAGATAACAATTTAACTGGCAATACTGGATGCAATTTAAATACAAAGAAAAAATATTTATTTCCTCATCCTTGCTCAATATTTCATATAAAACTTGCTACTCGACCTGCGAAAAAGCATTTGCTAGATGTCTCACTGCTCCTGTGGATTCGCCTACTTTATAGCTGTACTGTTCTGCTATTTTTAATGCTCATCACAATCTGTTTTTTTAATTCAATCGAACATCACGGCCATTTCAAAAGCAACACCAGTCACAGGTTTCAAACTTGAAAGTAGAATTTTTCTTTACTTCAGGTCAATTCCGTGTCTTGCAATTTTGTTAAATTTTATCAGATTTTCTGCAATACCTGATTTTTTAAAAAATCATCAATGAAAGGTTTGATTGTGTGGTTTACCACGAGAACACTTTGAAGAAATCTATTGCCATAAGCATTGCTACCAAGCTCGCTCAATGATTACTACTATACACATGCCTGGGTACATTCAGCTGTGACGTATAAACTATTTGACCTGCAGCAACTATTGGACTGGCCATTTGCAAGGTCTCTGTTATTTTACTGCACGTGAAACCCCAAGATGTACAAGAGATAAAATAATCTGTTCTGCCACAAACCATTGTTACTGCAAAGGTAGCAGAGGTAGGGAGGTGGAGCGACAATCAGACAGGGTGAGAGGTGTTGGGAGTACGGTTGTGCAGGGGAGGATGTATGGTCTAGAAAGCATTATAGGATTGTGCAAGTGCTAAGGAGAGTGTGGTCAGGGTGAGGGACACAAAATGCTGGAGTAACTCAGCGGGACAGGCAACATCTCTGGAGAGGAAGATTGGATGACATTTTAGGTCGAGACCATTCTCTGTTGCTGGACAGTGAACTTTCCAGACGTGCGAGTATTTCAATTGTATGTTGAAGGCAGGAAAGGGTTTGCATTGGACTTGCTGATAGAGTGAATCAGGGTTTGAGTTGCTGATCGATTGTCCAGATTGCTGTTTGTGGCGTGGGATTCAGGATATCAGAAATAATTGGGAATGTGAGGAGTGCATCGAGCAAGAGAGCAGGACAGCTTGGATTCTGCATCAGCAGCCCATATAGACAATGCTGAATCAGCAACAACCTTCCAATTAAGACTTGCTTCAGTGCTTTCAATGGACCTCATTGATGCTATAATTGTGCACAAATGTCCTCAAATGAATGTTGCTTTCCACTTGACAACATTACAGATTCCTAACAGCTGGGGCATCACGTGCATAGATGTGCTGGCAGCAATTCTGATCCATGAGCTTCTTCCCTAACCTGAAAATAGCCCTCTAAGCTCAAAAGTTTGGGCACTTCTGCTGTACCATATGGTCCTCTTTAGGAATCATTGTAAATTAGTTGTCAGCTGCTGCACTGCAGCAATTTATCAAACAATGGTCGGCATCAAGCACACCCCGGTCACATTCATTCCTTTCCAAGTTTCCAATTCTCAGCTGCCCACAACATTGTCTCGCCACTGGAAGGGCACCATCAATTCTTAACACTTGCTTTACTTAGCCCTTCCCTCATTAAGGAGTTGAGACTTTACTTTAGCCTTTTGAGATACAATGTAGAACCAGGCTCTTTGGCCCCCCCCAAATCTGTGCCGACCAGCAATCACCCTGTACACTCACACTATCCTACACACAGTGGACAATTTATAATTTTTACTGAAGCCAATTAGCCTACAAAGCTTTACGCCTTTGGAGTGTGGGAGGAAACCGGAGCACCTGGAGAAACAACGAGGGAAATGTGCAAACTCCGTACAGATAGCACCCGGATCAAACCCGGGTTTCTGGTGCTGTAAGGCAGGAACCCTTCGGCTTCGCCACTATGCAGCCCTTTCGTGGCAACAGGCCCTGCAATCACCCGTACACTAGTTCCATCCTATACACTCGGAACAATTTTACATAAGCCAATTAACCTACAAACCTGCATGTCTTTGGAATGTGGGACAAAACTAGAGCCCCTTGAAAAAAAACCCACATGGTCACAGGGAGCATGTATAAACTCCATACAGACAGAACCCATAGTCGGGATTGAACTTAGGTCTCTGACGCTATAAAGCAGCAACTCAACTGTTGTGCCACAGTGCCTCCACTGTTCCTCATTAGATGCGAACAGCTCAGTGGCATTCTGAGCAAAATCAACGAGTGGATTTTTGCCATGGACTCATATCATGGATTGGAATTGCTTCTTAATATTTGCAGAAACTGGAAAGATGAAATTTTTATCCACTAAATATCTGGGCTGAAATTGAAGCAGCAATCAATGACAAATGATCGGTATCTCTATTTGAATCTGTAATCTGCAGGGAAGATGCTTGTCAACTTGTCTATATGGTTATGTCAAACTGAATTGCAGGACGTCATAAATTTGCACATGTTGATTGAAATTGAATGATGATTGCACAGGCCTGCATGCAAGAGATGAGCTAGCTGAGTTATTTGGCAAGTGAAATTATTATAGGGAGATATCTTAATGTCATTTTGAGTGTTGGTAAAGTAATTTACAGAGAGCTTTCTGCATTCCAACATTCACTGATTATATTTTGAGATATCTTAGAGTGATTTCAAGATAAATGTGATGAAAGGTTTATTCTTCTCTTCGCACACAGAATAGTGCCTTATATAGAACGTCACTTGTGTAATTTAAAATTGTTTTTAATATTTCAATCAGCATTTTATGAAACTTAATGATCTTTTTATTAAAATAAGTATTATAGGATTTAAATGTTTTTGCAAATGTTGCAAAATTACTTATTCTCTGTTTTTCTCAATCGCAGGTTAAATATGTTTAGTTATGTACACAGTAAGCAATTTGCAGTGAGGCAATCATTTTAAGTGCTAAAGTGACTTAAGCATTTTTTTGTTAAATTATTTCCAGAATTATTTCGGGTGGCAGAACACAGTAACAGTATTGCTGCATTACAATTTGGTGGACCTGTATTTTATCCTGACCATGTTTACTGTCTGTATGAAGTTGCACCTTCATCCTGTAACCGCATGGGTTTAAGCTGCTACAATTTCCTCCTAAGGAAGTGTTTGCGGGTCAATCAGTGTGATAGATTATCAGCTACTATATGCAAAATAATAAAAGAAGAGATGATGGGCACACAGTATAAGAGAGAATTTTTTTTGGGTGAAGACAGACAAAAAAAGCTGGAGTAACTCAGCGGGTCAGGCAGCATCTCTGGAGAAAAGAAATAGGTGATGTTTCGGGTTGAGACCCTTCTTAAGACTGAGAGTCGGGAATGAGAGATATTGATGGTACTTAGGAGAAAGGGGAATGGAAATTTTGATTTAGGGTTTTATGGCAAAGGAGAAGGGGGTGGGACTGATGGGACTGTTTTAGGGAGCTGGCATTGAATTAATGGGCTGAATGACCTCCATCTGTATTAATTTGATTAATTTGGCTCAAAGACTTTGGGCAACAATTTCATCCAACCATTGGAATTTGCATATAAATCTGAGAATTTGCCACATTGATTTTGTGTACAGTTCACAGTTTGCCGCGACTGTGCGGGATTTAGTTTGTTTTTTTACTGCTGGACATAGAGTGGTAGAACTTAATCCCACTAAATGTAGCTGAAGTGAAGCCACTGGGAATGAGATTCTAGATGATAGTCTTCACTGATCCAACACTAACTCTGTTGGGAGGCTTGTGAGGTACTAATTATGGTGGACATTTTCTGCTTATGGCAAACCCGACCATTCATTGCAAGGGACAGGTTTTTTAACTGCTCCCTACAGAGGTATCTTGTCTGAGGATATCCCCATTTGTCAGCATTTGACTTTCTTTTGTAAACTAATAAGCAAGATAGATTAAACTCCAGGTCGGTATGGGGATATACTTTGTGATTTACCACTAAAGAGGTTGGTGGGAAACAATAGAATTGACATACAGAAGATGTGAACAGTTTTCGGAAGCAGTCTGCAATAGAGCCTGGGGTCCTAATTTTGTCGATAATGGCCCTAGTGTTTTTTTGTAACTGCAATAATATATCCTGAACAATACAGCTTGCTGGGCATGCTTGTCACTGAGTAACTAACACTCACTCACACAGTCACACACATACTCTCACACACATACTCTCACATTCACACTCACCCGCACACTCACGCACTCTGAAACACGCTCTCGAACACACTCTTGAACACACACACACACACACACACACACACACACACACACACACACACACACACACACACACACACACACACACACACACACACACACACACACACACACACACACACACACACACACACACACTCTTTCTCTCTCTCTCAATCCTATAAGGCGCTGAAGGGCAATTAGTGCCCACGGAATTAGTTAATTAATTGCAGCATGCAAAGAGACTGCCTTTTCGAAATGTTATGGAGAGTTGCCATGGAATAACCAGGGGAAATAATTCTTGCACAGGTAAAGCCAGCTGTTGATCTAGCGGCCTGAATACTAATCTGCACTAAAAGTGTGAGCAGCCTAACTTGAAATATCGTGGTGAATCATTACTTAAAATGTTTTACTTTTAACCCAACAGTTTGACTTTTACTCATTTAATGAAGTTAAGGAGACAATCTAATCCATAATTCCTGCTCATTTTCCCCAGCTCCTTGTGGAGGGAATCTGACTTGGCCCACGGGAATCATCTTATCTCCCGTTTATCCAGAAGATTATCCTCACGGCAAGGAGTGTGATTGGAGAGTGACGGTTTCACCTGATTATGTTATTGCCCTGACATTTCAAAGGTAAGTCGTGAGGTAATTGTAAAAGGATAGAACAATTGCTTGAGGGTTTAGGAATTTATTGCAAAATAGAATGTGTTTATTTTCCGAAGAGCCACGTGGGCACTATGAGAAAAATAACGTTATTTAGTTTAGTTTAGTTTCGAGGTACAGCGCGGAAACAGGCCATTGGCCCACCGTGCCCGCGCCATCCAGTGATCCCCATACACTAGCACTATCCTAACGCACCAGGGAATTTGCAATCTTTACTGAAGCCAATTAACCTACAAACCGGCACATCTTTGGGGTGAGGGAGGAAACCGGAGCGCCTGTAGAAAACCCACATGGTCACTTGGAGAACGTACAAATTCTGTACAGACAGCACCCATAGTCAGGATCAAACCCAGGTCTCCGGCGCTGTAAGGTGGCAACTCTACCGCTACCTTCTTTGCTGTGATTTCTATTAAAGTGAAACATTAGATTTATGTTGTGATAAATGCATCAGATGAACTGCTTCTAAAATATTAGACAGTCCACCATTATTTCTTTTTTCTAATTTATACTGGGTACTGAACACGATTTAAATGGACAATTCATTGTAGGAAATGCATGATGCAATTTGGATCAGGTGCCCAAAGTGCCACTGCAGTGCTTTGTCTTTTCTGTTCATGTTAAGTATTTCAAACACCAGAAGCAAAGTTCAATACAGCTACATGGCCCCATCATTAATTTAGCACATACGCTGAAGAACAGATTCCCTGCTATGTACACAAATTCAGTTTTGAAGATAAAAGTGACCATCTCTATGTCACATCTAGATGTAACATGCAATACTATTTATTTAAAAAAATTAATGAATGCAAATTCAAGGGCGGCACATTGACGCAGTGATAGAGTTGCTGCCTTACAGCGCCAGAGACCCGTGTTCGATCCTGCCTATGGGTGCTAACTGTACGGAGTTTGTGCGTTCTCCATGTGACCATGTGGATTTTCTCCGGGTCCTCCGGTTTCCTCCCACACTTCAGAAGTGTAGAGGTTTGTAGGTTAATTGGCTTCTGCAAATAGTACTTTCTCTCTAGTGTGTAGGATAGTGCTAGTGTTCGGGGAGATCAGTGGTCGGTGTGGACACGGTGGTCCAAAGTTCCTGTTTCCACGCTGCATCTCTCAAAGTCTAAAAAAAAAATCAAAAATGTCTGCAGAAATATAAAAAGGTTTAAATTGCATGTTAAAACATTGCTCAGATATACCAAGGTGTGGTTCTATTTTTAATGACCACAGTCCTGTCATGCTGGTTTTCAACATGCTAATTAAGAAATGCCAGAGTAGTAGTTTCCTAGGCAGCTGGAGGATGGCACCAAGACCTTTACACACCAGGAGTCTGCGTCCTACAATGCTGTAGATGCCACATGCATTATCTCCTGCTGAAACCTCACTAAACATTGATTTGAGCAGTATGGGTGACCCCCCAGTTATTACTGCCATGTCAGACTTGGGCAAAATCAAAAATATCACGTGCAGATAGCCAATATTTCACCAATTTGTGTCCTGCAAGTTATTAGAATTGAATAAAATAAGCTAAAATTCTAACCTATTTGCAAACTTCACATTCTGTAATTCTTTGAGCGTTAAAACAGGACCCCAATTAAAGTGTAAGGACCTGGAATAATCTTTGATTGTATTTGGAGACTTTCATGTTGAATGGCTCTTTCTCATCTATTTTGCCCAATGGATGCAGAAAGGTGTATATTGAGAGATGGTAAAAGCATTTTAAGAGTTACTGCATCTATTTTTTCCCCAACAGAGTTTTGAATTGTGTCACTGATTGTGAAAAAAGAACCACAGTCACCCTAAGCGAGATGTATATCTCAACCCCACTCCCACTTTTATATCTTTGGATGGAAGATCATGCGAAATGACCAAGTTTTAGTTTATTGGAGTGAATAGTGTCCAACAATGGTAAATGGGAAAATGAATAAAGGCAAAGATTCAAATTAAGTTTCTTCCCAAAAATGCACATGTCATATTCATGGCAATCCTGACAATTGAATAAGGCAAATGGTGAAAGGGTAATGTTTTTATGTGTTGTGACAGCTAAAGATTAAAACATCTGCTGCTGGGATTTTGGCCTAATTGTCAAACACAAATTGAATCATTAAACAGACTTCTAAAATATCCCAGTTATCTTTGAGTTAATTTGAAACATTATGTTGAATGTTATCCCTTCTCATTGCTTTCAGCTTCAATGTGGAACCGGGCTATGATTTCCTTCATATCTATGATGGATCAGACTCTCTCAGTCCTCTGATTGGGAGCTTCCAAGGCATGCAGCTGCCTGACAGAATAGAGAGCAGCACCAACAACCTCTTCCTGGCCTTTCGGAGCGATGCCTCAGTCAGCATGACGGGATTTGTCCTCGAATATATGGGTAACTAATTTTCTTCCAAGCAGATTATTATGTAAGAAATAATGAAAAAAAAGTGTTGCTTGTACCAAAATCCCGTGGACAATTCAGATGAGGGCAACTTTGCATTAAAAAAAACAAGTATCTGCACTCACCTGAATTCATTATTTCCCTTAAATTATGTGTACATTTAAAAATAATACTAACTGCAAACTCTGGGGTATGAATAGTATGTTAATTACTCTTGAAAGAAAGGAAGTGGTAGAGAATGCTTGTGATATCCACCTGATAAAAGGACTGTGTAGGAGGGAATTGCAGAAGCTGTTTTATACCAAAGATACACACATCGTACTGGAGTAACTCAGCGGGTCAAGCAGCATCTCTGGAGAAAAGAAATAGGCAATGTTTCGGGTCGAAACCCATCTTCAGAGTGACAGTCTGGGGAGAGGGAAACAAGAAGCATGAAAAGGTTCAGAATAAATCAGAGCCGGCACCAATGACCATGGCCTGGTTTCTCTGTGAATGAAGATGGGAAGGTTGTTGTGCCGGTATAGGATGCCAAAGCTTGGTGGACAGGGAGAAAGAAGAACAAACTTAGAATCTAAGAAGGTAAGTGACACAATGATTATTTAGTCTTCACTGAAAACAGATTGTTCTTTGTTCTCTTGGGTGAGGATTGATAATAGACAAAGTCAGGAAATAAATCCTTGCCATTAAACCATTGATCTTTTTCTTAAACTGCTGCAATGGTTTTCAATCAGTTAAGCATTCAACCGATGTAATGTCTCTGATGACATGAGATGGGCAATAGGGAAACAATGCACCAGTGGCATGTTCATTGAACATACAAGAAGCAAGTCTCCTATTTCAATAAGAACGATTCAGAACTGGGAATGGCCCATTAACAACCATTCTGATCCACTTGCTTTGTTTCAAATCGCTGGAGCTTTCATGAATTATATATTTGACTTTCTGATGGTGATGACATTGAGCCAGATCATGATGGACCCGTCCTGAACCTTGCATTTAGCCCTCGTGTGATGCCCGTGATTGTATTTCCCTTTCGAGTTCATGCAGTTCCCAACAAACTGCTGGCCTCACGCCTATGATAATTCTGAGTGTGATTGATGAGGGGCAGCTAGGTCGCTGATGGAAGCAATTGATATTAAGAGGTATTTTGGAGACATTTGAACAACATTTAAACAATTAACACTCTTTTTAAAAATCATTTAACAACGATACATTGAAAACCACATCCAACTTGTGTGTACTCATTTTTTTGAAAATTAAATAAATCTTTTAGTGAAGGGTAGTAAAGCCAATGAAATTATTGTTGCTGTTATACACCACCACTGTTGGAGCACATGATGAGGGGTCAGCTTCACTGTCTTATGGGCCCCTTCAGCTCAATTTGTTACAGATTGTCCTTGGACACAGTGGCCATTTTGGAGATGGAGTGGGAGGTCAGGTCACTAGCAACTGACCTTGTCTGTCCACACTTACATTTCATTGTGCACAGGTTCAAAAATGACCAGCATATTCGAGTTAGCCACAGTAATTTCTGGAGCCCCCGGCTAACTGTCAGTGGGACTAAGCCAATTTAAAGAGAAGTTAACTTGACATAAACACCAAATAATGCCTATGGGATAAAGCAGAGGCCAAACTCAAAGGCAGAGAAGGCAATTGTTATTTAGAATCATTGATCATCTGTCATAGCCGATGCAGGCATCACATCAACCTTGTACCTCCAGCTCATCAACATGATTGCAATGTGTAGACCATTCTGATCAGCTGGTGGTGTCAACAACACCTCAATTTTACAAGTGCCTGCATCATTTAAAGGTACTCATGGTAGTTAAATCACACCAGCATCCCAAAGCTGTGGAATTCTCTGCCTCAGAGGGCCGTGGAGGCAGGTTCTCTGGATGCTTCCAAGAGAGAGCTAGATAGGGCTCTTAAAAATAGCGGAGTCAGGGGATATGGGGAGAAGGCAAGAACGGGGTACTAATTGGGGATGATCAGCCATGATCACATTGAATGGCGGTGCTGGCTTGAAGGGCCGAATGGCCTACTCCTGCACCTATTGTCTATTGTCTATTGTCAAAGAGTAGGTGACTGTAGCAGGTGTCAGAATTCAATGAAGCACAAATTTATCTCAGATGAGGCTCCTCTCTGAAATTTACTTCAGAGATACAACGCGGAAACGGACCCTTCAGTCCGCCAAGTCTGTGCCAACCAATGATCACCCATGCACTTGTTCAATCCGACGCACTTCGGGACAATTACAGAAGAAAATTAACCTACAAGCCTGCACGTCTTGGGAATGTGGGAGGAAACTAGAGCACCTGAAGGAAACCCACACGGTCACGGGGAGAACGTGCAATCTCCGTACCGACAGCACCCATAGTCAGGATCAAACCCGGATCTCTGACGCTGTAATACTGCAGCTCTACCAACGTGTCACTGTGCTGCCCCTTGCTCCATGACTAAATATAGCCACAAACTGAAAAACGCATCCTTCCCTGTGTCCTCTTCCAAGGTCTCATACGGTGTCCTGTTTAGCGTGGTCTTTTCTTCACTCGATGTGTTGTACTGTATTCCAAAGACTTATTCTATCAGTGCACTCAGATTCTCAGTGGCAGAATATGCAAGCCCCATCTGGAGCCCCTCTAAACATGCACGCAAGGTGGACTCTGCATTGAACACTGCCTGCAGGAAAACCACAGGATGCCTGAAGCCGACAAAGGTTGAACATCTGTACAAGCTGGCAAGCATCGACGAACCATCTCAAAGACGTGATCGGGCAGCTGCAGTAGAAAGCTTCAATGCGGACACAGACCCCCATCACCCCTTGCACAATCACCAACATGCCAAGAAATGCCTGAAGAGTCGGAACAGCGTCATGGAACTAGAGCCAACTGAACCAGGCACCAAAACCAAACAATAGATGGCAGCAGGACACCTCCTGCCTTATACTACCTGGAAAGCCCTAAACCGCCTTCGCATTGGTGGGATGTTGCGGACTCAACCTGAAGAAGTGGGGCCTCTCGAACTCTGACAAGTGCAACTGTGGAGAGGTACAGACAATGGCCCACCTACTGACTTGCGACGGAGAGGCATGCACTGCGGGCGATCTCCACAGAGGCACAGATGTGGCACTGGCTGTGGCAAACGAAGGCAGTACGTCGTCTGACACACGAGTGAACACACGAGTGAACAAACACAGATGTGGGAGCAACAGGTATGCGCTGAAGTCTTGCGATGAAAATATAACCGTTGAGTTTCTGTCACACCACACGCTGTTTATTAGATCATTTTTAATGAATGTCCGAAAATTCTTGAGATGCAATTACGCTGACTTCAGTCTGAAGAAGGGTCCCAACCCGAAACGTCACTCATCCATTTTCTCCAGTGATGCTGCCTAACCCGCTAAGTTACACCAGCAATTTGCATCTATCTTCGGTTATATGCCAGCATCTGTAGTTTCTTTCTACACACTGGATTGTATTGGATGTAGCTTCTGTCAGCCTGAGCCCTGGCTGTTCTCTCAGGTGGATATAAAATAGATCACATTGCTGCTTTGAAGAACAGCGGGATGCCATCTTTGGTATCCAGTGCAAATTAATGCTTCAACCAACTTCAATAAAACTAATTATCATTATCGCTTTGCTGTTTTAGTGACTTTGATTTACACAAATTATTTGTCATGTTTCCATGTTATAAAACAAACGGCACTTCAAAAATCACTTCATGGACTGTAAAGACCTTTGGGATATCCTGGGGTTATTTAAAGCTCTAAATAAATGTATCCCTTTCTGTTTTCTTTCTCTGATGTGTAGAGGATGTGGAGTTAGACAAAAGTGGTTGTCACTGCAACGCCAGGGGATGATTCCCAAAAAAGCTCCGAGTTATGCTGTAAATAATTGTCATGCAAATAAAGTGCCACAGTAATGAGTACCATGGGTTCTCCTGAACGACAGCTTCCTGAAGCTAAGGACATCATTCCTAAGGACATCAGTGCAGAAATGAATTTGGGGGCAGATCATGTTTAGAAGCAATGAAACGATTTAGCTGATTTATCATTCTATTCATACTAGCTATGGTCATCTCAACACGTCCCCACTGATGACGCACAAGTAAAAACAACAGCCTTCAATTAAATGGTATCTGTAGTTATATTATTAGCTGCCAGTTATTTACCTTTAAATAAAGAGGGGTGAAGAGGGGTGAAGAGGGGTGAAGAGGGGTGTGGAAGGAATATGAGAGAGGGGTTGAATTGGGGGAAATATGGGCTAGATTATAAGTTTTGAATCAGTTTTGAATCAGCTGCCTTGATGTCATTGTACTGAAGAAGAGTTCCGACCCGAAACCTCACCCATTCTTTGTCTCCAGAGATGCTGACTGGTCTGCTGTGTTACTTCAGCACTTTGTGTCTATCTTCAGTATAAAACAGTATCTGCATTACCTCAGACTCTCAGTCTGAAGAAGGGTCTAGCCTCAAGAAGTCACCTATTCCCTTTCTCCAGAGATGCTGTCTGACCTGCTGTTACTCCAGCTTTTTGTGTCTATATGCAGTTCCTTCCTACACAAGATTGATGTCATTGTATATTGGGTTCCCAATGTTGTATTATAATCTACTTCCAAAAAGATGAGAAATTCTTACTTTTAGAGTGTTTGGCAATGTCATTGCCTTCATACACAAGTAAAATTCAGCAACGTTGAAATTCTGAAGTAAAAGCAGAAAATACTAAAGGCAAGTGACAGGCCTACCCTGGTGACTGGAGAAACAGTAGGTGCACTGTTAATACTTCATACTACTAATCTATTGTTAGAATGATGGAAGGTCAAAACTAAGTATTAACTGACCTGCTGAGCTTTTCCAGCATTTTCTGTTGTAATCGTATCCAGAGGAATTATGTCAGATGCAAGGGTTTCTAGTTTTCTGTACTCAAAATGGTTAATAACAGATAAACAATTTTCAGTAAAATATGATTTGGTGTATTTCACTTCATCCCAATCCTGATCTTAGTCCTTGCCCTCATTGCAGTGGGAGTCTCAGCATGAGGTCATAGACAGGTATAATTTTCTTGCTCTCTGCACACTGTGAGGAAATTAATCTTTATCAAGAATAGATTTCAGGTTGAATGAGACGAGGGGGATGTCTGCAGTTTTAACCTATTAATTAATGTCCAGTTAATGTTTCAGTTATGAGGCATGAATTTCCAGGTAAGAATTCCTTTGCTGTCCTAATTAATTATAGAAGTGGTCAATATTAAATAAAGTTATTGTGCAGAGAATCCCAACAATGAAGGTACCTCCAGCAAAATGGCTGACTTTCCAACCCTCCCTCTGGGTTGGCTCGTTCACCTCAATAGGCCTCATACTCACAAGCAGCATAACTCTGATTTTCATCTCGCACTTTTCCTTTTGCAACAATTCTCTGGTATTATAAGCTGGCTGTGTAACAGGTTGACAATTAGCACCTCAAAGTCTGAAGTCATGAACACAGAGAGCATTTGCATGCTTCCCAATGTAACCTGAAATGTTCTTGCTTTACCAGCAGTAAATGGTTTTGGTTGTTACGTACCAGTCCACCACTGATTTTCTGGCATCTGATGGTCCGGCATCTCCTGTAATCTAGACAAAATTACAAGAGCATTGCTCTTGAAAATCAGAGTTATGCTGCTTGTGAGTATGAGGCCTATTGAGGTGAACTAGCCAACCCAGAGGGAGGGTTGGAAAGTCAGCCATTTTGCGGGAGGTACCTTCATTGGTGGTATTCAGTGCACAATAACTTTATATAATATTGACCACTCCTATAATTAATTAGGACATCAATGGGGCTTATGTCTCCATCCAGAAAGAGTTAATTGTTCACTTCTTTGTTTATTGTTAATTCTTTATTTAAGTTTCTAGCAGTCCATGGTGCTTTAGAGACATGGGAGGGGTATAATTATTGGGGCAGGGGTGTGTTTTTGAAATATTATTATGCAACCTAGTTTGGTCTGGCAAAATGGATAATCCGGCAAGGTTCTGGAACCAAAGGTGCTGGAAAATTGATGGTGTACCTGTGTTACTCAATTGTAATGAATGAGTAAGGAACTCTGAGCAGAGGTAAAGAGGTAAAAAGAATTTCAGCTCAAGTACATATTGCTCTTGATTTGATTTCAGTAATCATGGAAATCACAGCTACTATAAAATTCAATGATAATTTGATTGATGGAACAATTAAACAAAATAACAAGCACGTGGTTCAAAGTTTTACAGACGTCATTCTTAAAGGAATCATTTCCACACTTTGCACTGTTTATTTATTTATTTAATTTGGGGCAGCTCAGTGACGCTTCAGTAGAGTTGCTAAGTAGAGTAGAGACACGGGTTCGATCCTGACTATGAATGCTGTCTATACGGAGTTTGTATATTCTCCCTGTGACCTCGTGAGTTTTCTCCGGCAGCTCTGGTTTCCTCCCGCACTCCAATGACATGCAGGCTTGTAAGTTACTTGGCTTCGGTAAAAAATTGTAAATTGCCCCTAGTGTGTAGAATGGTGCTAGTGTACGGGTGATCCCTGGTCAGCACGGACTCGTTGGGCCGAAGGGCCTGTTTCCACACTGTTTCTCCAAAGTGTAAAATGAAATGAGTGTTAAATTAATGAAAAGCTTCTTCTGACTTGAAACTCCAACATACAGCAACTGCAGGGATGAGGTCTTGGTTTATCTCTGAACACCCCTTGTTTCACATGTAAAATGGATTTGGCATTGAGCAGGTTAACAGCAGAATGTATGCTTGGGAAAATTGAGGTCTTTCGTTCAGCCTCAAATCAAGACAGATGATATTTTAATTCACATTTAAATAAATATGGTTTAAAATCTGCTCAGCTCTCTCCTCAGCTTTTTAGAAACAAAAACTTGGAAGTGAAAAAGAGGATGTTATTTTCTGACCTAGATGTCTAAATTCATATATTGATCGCCCCAGTTTATGAATGTCAAAGTCTTTAAAAACCATGTACGCATGATTGACTTTATGAGAGATTGGTGGGATGGATCGGCTGCTGAAGGTTGCTGTCCTTGACGCAAGTTGGCATTTACCACGTTGAATTCAAGTACATTCTAGTAACCCGTTGAAGTCCATTTTGCAAATCCTGTCCTGAGACATGCTGTCCAGCAAGCAGCTGTGTCCATTTTTTAAACCATCTATTGCATTTAAAACTGCAGGAAGATCTTTTAAAAGAATATAATTATTAGCGTCGGAAACCAGCACCATTGCGTCGCTAATGTTTTCAACGATGATGAATTAGCCCGAGATAGGCTCAGGCTAAATTTGGTAATGTCAGCTTTATTATGAAGAAAGACAAAACCAAACTCTAGTGGCTGTCCCTCTGCGGGTTTAGAAGAGTTTGACCTCGACTCATAGTCGCAGCATGGTCGACATGACGTCCTAGGAGGTCGTTGTTACTCTCCTACATGCTTGAGAGTAGTCCCCGCGTAGTCGAGGCCTCAGCTAGGTCGCGCCGTATTTTTCAACATGCTGAAAAATGCCCGCGAGTAAAAGAGGTCGCCATGGAAAAAATCAATATTTTTTTTACTCGTAGGTTTGGTCGAAGTAGGTCGTAGTAGGTCGGCATATTATTCGTAGGTATTCGAGGGTAGTCGAAGGTAATCGAAGGTAGTCGAAGGTAGTCGTAGACAGTCTTCAGCATAGTTGAAAGGAGGTCGAAGGAGATCGAAGGAGGTCGTCTTCACTCTCCACTATTCGGTGTCCAATTTTCCCGAAGCTAGTCAAAGCTGGTCGAAGCTAGTCTTCAACATAGTCGAAGGAGGTCTTCTACATAGTCGAAGGAGGTCTTCAACATGACACTTTTTCAAAATCTCCTAAACTCGCCAATTAGGTAGCTGCAGTGGAACAGCCCCTTAATGGTGCTTCTCCAGACTGTCTATCTCCACAGGCATCTTCTGACATATGGGAACTCATTTGGTGGCTGCATTTCTGACGCAACTATTTAGGTTATGAACAGTTCTCAAGGTCAGAACCCTGCCATAACCCAGAGAGGACTTGCAGTTCATATGGAGATGCAGCTATCCTTCCCACACACTTAGCTGTAAGCCTCAGTTCCAGAATCACATTAGAACACTTCATGAAATGCAGCTTCCTGATGCCAATGACAATATTTCAGAGTACAATGATGCACCTGTGGGCAGAGCTTTAAAAAAAAAACATTAAATCCATTTAACAGATTCTAGGGTGCTGTTGGAACTATACCCAGTGTTGTTTAGGTCAGAGATACAGTGCAGAAACAGGCCCTTCAACCCAACCGGCAAGTCCGTGCCAACCAATGATCCATGCACACTAACACTATCCTACAAGCTAGAGACAATTTACAATTTTACCAAGCCAATTAGCCTACAAACCTGTACGTCTTTGGAGTGAGGGAGGAAACTGGGGCTCCCGGACAAAACCCACGCAGGTCATGGGGAGTACGTACAGACTCAATACAGACAGCATCCATAGTCGGGTTCTACCCTGGTTTTCTGGCGCAGTAAGGCAGCAACTCTACTGCTGCACCACCTTGCCTTCCTTGTATACTCTTGAATGGTGTGCAGATTCTTGACTGATCACGCTCCCTGCAACCCCTGATTCAATTTCATCTTCCTCAATGACAACTGCAACTTAGATCTCTGGTATATTTTTCAGGTTGAACATTTATTGAGGATTGGGTCTCGTCAGTTTTATCCCAAGTTTTTCTCTCAAACCTCTCACATGCATTTCTTCGGAGCTCCATTGTCAGAAATTCTACAAAGAGACAAATCTATTTCCCAGAATTTCTTTTGCAGATCAACTGAAAAGAAAAGCTGAGAATTGCATCAATCACCCTTTCCAATTTCTATTTATTCTTCTTTATTTAAAAGTTGTTTTTTTCTTTTACTTTACAGAAAGGCAAGAATGACTGACAGTGGAAATTTCTGTCAGCACTTAAATGTTGCAAAATAAAGACAGGAATAATGGGAAATATCCTCAGTGACACATCAGATTTGCATTCCCTGATTCAATTTATTCCTCTTCAATGTCAACAGAAACTCAGATTTTTTGTTTTATTTCAATGTAGAAAATTAATCTAGGTGCCTCACAGCTGAGAAAGTCAGTTGGTGGTGTTCGAGTCAGGGCAGTTGTCCCAATGAGGGTATTGGAGGTGGCATTTTTTTCTACATCTGGAAGTATTAGATGGGGTGGTTTAACCAAAACTGTTCCAGGGAGATGTTTTTTGAGATATGGTTGCTCTAATATCAGTTACGGAGTAGTAAATTAACACACTCAAAGGGCTAGAGTAAGAAGTCTGAAATGAAAAATGAGTAACTCAAGAAGGATGGGGGCATAGACCAGAGACATCAGAACAGAGGACATAGGTTTAAGGTGAAGGGGGAAAGATTTAATAGGAATCTATGGGGTAAGTTTTTCGCACAAAGGGAGGTGGGTGTATGGAATGACTTGCTAGAGGAGATAGTTGGGCCAGGGACTACTGCAACATTTTTAAGAAACATTTAGACAGGACAGGACAGGTTTGGAGGGATTTGAGCCAAACGCGAACAGGTGGAACTGATGTAGATGGGACATGTTGGTCAGTGTGGGCAAATTTGGCTGAAGGGCCCGTTTCCACACTGTATGACTCCATGACATTATAAGTAAGGACAACAAAGTAATTTATGATTTTTTTTTTTCTTACAGAGAACCCCAGAGAATCTTGCTTTGATCCCGGAATGATCAAGAATGGCACAAGGGTTGGAACAGACCTCAAGCTTGGATCTACAGTGACCTTTTACTGTGACAGTGGCTATGAGGCAGTTGGATATTCAACCCTGACCTGCATCATGGGAGAAGATGGGAAGCCTTCCTGGAATAAGCCAGTACCATCTTGTTCAGGTAACAATCATTCACACGGAAAAGGTTAAACCCAGTTGCATTTGACACAATGACTCTTTTCTTTGCAGTAACCTCCATTTCGTTATCACAACAAAAATTCCAATACTTCAATTCTCTTGCCGCTTACTCCTCCCTCCGTATATAATTTACTAATATATTTTCCACGTGCCAAAACATAATTCTTCCAATATCATTAATACAAAGTACGTATGCCTACTATGAAGAAGATCTTCTCCTCTCACCAATCCACGTTCTCCAGGGATGTTGCCTGACACACTGCGTTACTCCATCGTTTTGTGTCTTTCCATCATTAACTGTTAAGTGCCCAGGAAAGTGGGCAGCTCATTTATTCCCCAGCCTTTATAGATATTGCACTGTGCAAATTCATCATACCTAGGCTATTTACTTCATTTGATGTCTTCTCACTGTGTGAATATACCCACCCCCTCTCTCAGTAAATCTGTTGGAACCTTATTGTCAGCTTCACAGAATGTACAAATGTGTACAATGTCATGAGAGGAATAAATCGGGTGGACACACGGAATCTCTTGCCCAGAGTAGGAACATTGAGAACTAAAGGTTTAAGATGAGGGGGGAAAGGTTTAATAGGAACCCGAGACGTAATGTTTTCACACAAAGGAGGGTGGGTGTATTGAACGAGCTGCCGGAGGAGGTAGCTGAGGCAGGTACTATTGCAACGTTTAAGAAAAATGTAGACAGGTACATGGATAGGACAGACTTAGAGGGATATGGGCCAAATGCAGACAGGTGGGTCTAGCATAGATGGGACATTGGTCGGTGTGGGCAAGTTGGGCCGAAGGGCTTGTTTTCATGCTGCATGACCCCAAGATTCTATAATAAACTTGGGTCATAATTTTGTTGCATTAGAAAGGATATAATTTCATGGAACATGAGAGAAAATAATTTGCTCAAGTTTATGGTGTGGTAACCTATTGGATTTTACTGGACAGAGGATGAAATCAGCTCATTACTACTATTTTTGAAGCCAGTTCAGAGATTGTTGCAACACTCCGACCATGCCAAAAACATGATGTTGTAACTGAAGTGATCAGAACACTACTCAACATGTGATGCAAACTCACCTACAGTAGGTCCATACAATTGCCTTAATGCCTGCTCTCCTCTGAAATCAAACCATTTTAGTGGTCGGAGAAACGACTACTGGAGTTTTCAACAGATCTTTATTCAAAAGTTCGATATCCAGTATACAGGTTCTTCAGACACGTCTGCCCACAACGGTGGTCAGCGCTGAACTAATGCGCGCAAGTGAAAAACTGCGCGAAACAAGCAACCCCTCCCGAGTCACGTGACCGCGGCTTCCGAAAGCCGGGTTCGATATATGCGTGCGCTAGCAGGCGCCGTTACACCATCTTGTTATAAAGGTGCCATTTATTACTTGCTGCACCTGGATTTTGTCCTTTAATATTTGTGTTGTAGTACATCCTGATCCCTTTGAACAGCAAAACCACCCATACTCTATTTTGATTTGTTTTATTTGTTTTTTTAGTGATACTTCATTTTCAACAGTTTTTCAACGTATTTTCTTTCACAGCTAATTCAGCCTGGAGGTGTGACTTTGTTGTGCAGGGAGGAACTGCAGATGCTGATTTAAACCAATGATAAACACAAAAAGCTGCTAACTCAGCGGGTCAGATAGCATCTCTGGAGAAAAGGAATAGGTGGCATTTCGGGTCCAATATAAAGGTCATTCTGAAAAGGACCCTTATATTGGAATATATATTGTAAATAAGTGGGGTCCTAGCACCAAGCCTTGCGGCACCTCACTAGTCACTGCCTGCCATTTTGAAAAGGACCATTAATTCCTACTCTTTGCTTCCTGTCTGCCAACCAGTTATCTATCCATGTCAATACCTGACCCCCGATACCTTGTGCTCTAATTTTGCACACTAATCTCTTGTGTGGGACTTTGTAAAAGACTTTTTGAAAGCCCAGGTACACCACATCCACTGGCTCTCCATTATCTATTCTACTTGTTACATCCTCAAAAAAATTCCAGAAGATTAGTCAAGCATGATTTCCCCTTCATAAATTCATGCTGACTTTAACCGATCCTGCCACTGCTATCTAAATACATCATTAACAATCGACCGCACTACCGACGTAAGGCTGGTCTCACATCTTCAGTCTGAAGAAGGGTCTCGACCCGAAACGTCGCCTATTTCCTTCACTCCATAGATGCTGCCTCACCCGCTGAGTTTCTCCAGTATTTTTGTCCACCATATTATGGTCATTGTTGCCCAAGGAGCTTTGCACAACAAGATCACTAACTAATCCTTCCTCATTACACAATATCCAGTCTAGGATTGACTGTCCTCTAGTCGGTTCTTCTACATATTGGTTTAAAAACCATCCCGTATACATTCCAAGAAATTGTCGTCCTCAGCGCTGCTACCAATTTGGTTGGCCCAATCTATATGTAGATTAAAGTCTCTCATGATAACTGCTGTATCTTTGCTATATGCATCCCTAATTTCCTGCTTGATGCTATTCCCAACCTCCCGACTGCTGTTTGGTGGGTTGTGTACTACTCCAACAAGCGTTTTCTGCCCTTGGCTATTTCGCAGTTCTACCCATACCAATTCTGCAGCATCTAAGCTAATGCCTCTCCTTGCTATTGCATTAATCTCCTCTTTAACCAGCAATGCCACACCACCTCCTCTTCCTTTCTGTCTATCCTTCCTGAATATTGAATACCCCTGTATGTTTAGCTCCTGCATGTCCTCCTCCTAACTTCCTGTGTGTATTATTATGAATGCAGTATAACCTTGAAATAAAGAAAACATGTTTAGGTTGAAATTATCATCTATTATACGTCAAATCAGTCCTCAAGTATGACTGACCACTGTTGAAACTCCCTGGGAAACACTTATAGAACAAAATGGATTTCAAGGATTAGATAAGGCAGTGGCCACATTGAACATGGAAATGACAGTTTCGGAACGAACAATAGCAATGTTTCTGGTGATGAGAATTTGTGGCGATGTACTTGAGATGTGGCAGCCCAGGAAACATGGCAATGAGGCAGATTAAGAATGAATGTTCACCAAGTATCACAGGGTGGTCAAATATAAGCATGGTATATATAATACAGCACACAAACACTATCATACACACACTAGGGACAATTTCCAATTTTACCAAGCCAATTAGCCTACAAACATGTCTGCCTTTGGAATGTGGGAGGAAACTGGAGAACCCGGACAAAACCCATGTAGGTTACAGGGAGAACATACAGACAGCACCCATAGTCAGGGTTGAATCCGTATCTATGGTGCTGTAAGACAGCAACTCTATCGCTGTGCAATCATGCTACCCTATATTAAAGAATATTAGAGGATTAAAAAAAAATATTATGCTGTATTAGTGCAATGTATTAGTGCTGTATTAGTGCAAGGTGCAATAGGATGAATCGTGCTAGATAGCAGTTCACACCCTTGGCCTCCTCCATTGCTCGAGTGAGGCCACATACAAAACTGAAAGAACAGTACCTCATATTCCACTTGGGTAGCTTTTAACACAATGGTATGAACATTGAATTCTCTAGTTTAAAGTAATACTCCCCTGCCCACCACTCATAGTGTGCTGCCACCCAAACAGAATCTTCCTTGCCCTGCATCAAACAGAGTGATTGCTGCATTACATTTCTGTAAACCTTTTGCTTTATTTTTCAGCACCCTGTGGAGGCCAATACATTGGATCAGAGGGTGTAATTTTGTCTCCAAACTACCCAAAGAACTACACTGGTGGACAGACTTGTTTATACTCCATTATTGTGTCTAAAGACTATGGTATGGAACACTTGTGATTGAAACAACAGTATATGGCACAATTGACTTCTGATCATTTATGTTGAAATATATTTTTATTTAATACTTCCAGTTCTATGTGATATATGCATGTAGGATATATTTTCAGAACAGAGGTTCTCTTTTTGATGGTTGCTAAGCAAGTATTTACATCCCTTTCCTTCACATGTATCAATTATTAAATTAATTTGTGATTATGAAAGGCTCATCAGTAGCTCAATGATTCATATTCGAATTCTATCAATTATCTATTTCAGACTGCAACATTCGTTTTTTAACCCCTTACAAAGTCACAAGACACTTTTTTAAATTTGATTTTTTGATGGTGGATCTATTTCTAAATCACTCTTGTTTTACAATTGTATGGAGAGGCCTAATTATGTAGTTGGAAATACAACAAAATGATGCTATTTAATTTTCTGTGTTAATTTAATTCATGCCTTTTGAATGTTATTTTTTTGTTTCTTCCCCATGCAGTTGTCTTTGGCCAGTTTACATTTTTTCAAACTGCACTGAATGACGTGGTGGAAGTACATGATGGCCCGACACAACATTCAAGGCTTCTCAGCTCACTCTCTGGCTCCCACACAGGTACTGTAGCGGCAGATTATTCATATCTTTCGAGAAACTAATTCTATAGCCACTAAATGGATGAGAATGGATAAGGGGAATATATTCGATACGCATGCAAACTTCCTCTGAGACCTTCAGAGCTTCTTCACAGAAATAGCTTAAACACACATTCTTTTGATGAATAAATACTTTATTGTTGATGGTAAACAGTAAGATACATCCAAGTTTTTTCCGACTCGTTCCTGCAATCTTCCTTGAATTCCAATTTGCAACTTTAAACATTACAAAACTCCTCGTGTCTCCATAACATTGGCATGGTCGAAGGGTTAACCTTCTCCATTGTCTCTCCAAACTAAACTAAAAACTAAACTTCTGCGCTAGTATCCCAGCTCCAAAACACGCCCAAAAACATGTCACAAATCCCACCCACCATACAACGGGCAGTCTAAAATTTAAAGGCACATGCCATCATCAGTGACATGCAAAACAGGCCAAATGGCCACTAAAGGTACTTCAAAATCATCAGGCTATAGATAGAGCTATTGCCTTACAGCACCAGAGACCAGGGTTTGATCCTGACTACGGGTGCTTGTCTGTACGGAATTTGTACGTTCTCCCCCTGACCTGCGTGGGTTTTCTCTGAGATCCTTCGATTTCCTCCCACACGCCAAAGATGTACAAGTTTGTTAATTCGCTTGGCATAAATGTAAAAGTGTCACTTTTGTGTGTGTAGAGTAGTGCGGGGATCAGTGGTCGGCGCGGACTTGGTGGGCCAAAGGGCCTGTTTCCGCACTGAATCTCTAAACTAAACTAAACTAAAAAAAAACTACAAACCAAATGTTTCTTGGTGATCTGTTGCAACCTATCCTACATCACACTGTTTGACGAGTTTAACATGGTTTATAAAGTAATCAGGCACCAAACTGTGATGTGACCAGCAGAGTGAAATGTTTACAAATGTTTATTGGGAGAGTATCAATGCAGTATGAGTGGCAAGGATAATTTTAATTTAAGTTAGTTTAGAGATGCATCTGGGGAACAGGCCCTTCGACCCACTGAGTCTGCGCTGACTAGTGATCCCCACTATCATACACACACTAGGGACAATTTCCAATTTTACTAAGCCAATTAACCTACAAACCTGTACTTCCCTGGAATGTGGGAGGAAACTGGAGATCTCGGAGAAAACCCACGCAGGTTACAGGGAGAACGTACAAACGCCATACAGACAGCACCCATAGTCAGGATTGAACACAGATCTCTGGTGCTGTAAGACAGCAACTCTATCGCTGTGCCACCATGCAGCCCTATATTAAACAATATGTTAGAGGATATTTTTTTAATATTATGCAGTAATAGTGCAATGTGAATGCAAATAATACGATGAATTCTGCTGACAGCTAGACAACAGTTCACGCCCTTGGCCTCCACCATTGCCCGTGAGGCCACATACAAAACTGAAAGACCAGTACCTCATATTCCACGGGTAGCTTTCAACCCAATGGTATGAACATTGAATTCTCTAGTTTCAAGCAATAATCCCCTGTCCACCTCTCTTTCCCCTGCTTCCACCCACCCTGATGCACACACGTTTCTCCCACCACCCCAGTCACTCTTCTTCTTCTCCCTCCTCCATATGTTCATCTCACATTCCCATGTCTATCTATAAGGGAAAAGTATATATCCCTTAAAATCCCACCTCTCCCCT